>NC_088242.1:16000836-16180836 GCF_036934945.1 Oncorhynchus masou masou
GTGGAAAATAAGTATTTGGTCAATAACATAAGTTTAACTCAATACTTTGTTATATACCCTTTGTTGGCAATGACAGAGGTCAAACGTTTTCTGTAAGTCTTCACAAGGTTTTCACACACTGTTGCTGGTATTTTGGCCCATTCCTCCATGCAGATCTCCTCTAGAGCAGTGATGTTTTGGGGCTGTTGCTGGGCAACACAGACTTTCTCCCTCCAAAGATTTTCTATGGGGTTGAGATCTGGAGACTGGCTAGGCCACTCCAGGACCTTGAAATGCTTCTTATGAAGCCACTCCTTCGTTGCCCGGGCGGTGTGTTTGGGATAATTGTCATGCTGAAAGACCCAGCCACGTTTCATCTTCAATGCCCTTGGTGATGGAAGGAGGTTTTCACTCAAAATCTCACGATACATGGCCCCACACATTCTTTCCTTTACACAGATCAGTCGTCCTTGTCCCTTTGCAGAAAAACAGCCCCAAAGCATGATGTTTTTCACAGTAGGTATGGTGTTCTTTGGATGCAACTCAGTTGAGTTTTTACCAAAAAGTTCTATTTTGGTTTCATCTGACCATATGACATTCTCCCAATCTTCTTCTGGATCATCCAAATGCTCTCCAGCAAACTTCAGACGGGCCTGGACATGTACTGGCTTAAGCAGGGGGACATGACTGGCACTGCAGGATTTGAGTCCCTGGCGGCGTAGTGTGTTAGTGATGGTAGGCTTTGTTACTTTGGTCCCAGCTCTCTGCAGGTCATTCACTAGGTCCCCCCGTGTGGTTCTGGGATTTTTGCTCACTGTTCTTGTGATAATTTTGACCCCACGGGGTGAGATCTTGCGTGGAGCCCCAGATCGAGGGAGATTATCAGTGGTCTTGTATGTCTTCCATTTCCTAATAATTGCTCCCACAGTTGATTTCTTCAAACCAAGCTGCTTACCTATTGCAGATTCAGTTTTCCGAGCCTGGTGCAGGTCTACAGTTTTGTTTCTGGTGTCCTTTGACAGCTCTTTGGTCTTGGCGATAGTGGAGTTTGGAGTGTGACTGTTTGAGGTTGTGGACAGGTGTCTTTTATATTGATAACAAGTTCAAACAGGTGCCATTAATACAGGTAACGAGTGGAGGACAGAGGAGCATCTTAAAGAAGAAGTTACAGGTCTGTGAGAGCCAGAAATCTTGCTTGATTGTAGGTGACCAAATACTTATTTTCCACCATAATTTGCAAATAAATTCATAAAAAATCCTACAATGTGATTTTCTGGATTTTTTTCCCTCATTTTGTACCAGGTGTTAGCCAGCTAGAACAGTGACTAAGGGTCAGGGCAGGGTACTGTGCAGAGGCCGGCTAGTGGCGACTATTTAACAGTCTGATGGCCTGGAGACGGAAGCTGTTTTTCCATTCTCTCTGTCCAAGCTTTGATGCACCTGTACTGTGTCCACGTTCTAGATGGTCATGGGGTGAACGGGTCGTGGGGTGAACGGGTCGTGGGGTGAACGGGCCGTGGGGTGAACGGGCCGTGGGGTGAACGGGCCGTGGGGTGAACGGGCCGTGGCTCGGGTGGCTGATGATCTTCTGCCAACTATACCATCAGACAGCACACAGAAACTGAGGAGGGCAGGCTGGGGTAGAGGTGGGGGGGTTTAAAAGCACATAAAAAAGTTCTAAGAGAACTCAAAACGTGTCTGCTCACAACTTGATTAGAAAAGCAGCTTTGTGTCATAATGTTTCTTTACCCCAGAGATGAGAGGGAGGGCACTTAGTATAGTTCTCATAAGTAAAGCACACTGTTTTGTTTCATCATCCACTTCCATTTTATTTTTAACATGTGTCCTCAGCCCACCTAGGGCCAATAGGGCTCTGGTACAAAGTAGTGCACTATATAGTGAAGAGAGTACCATTTGGGACACAGCCCCAGTGGGCCTTAATGGTCGGAGTCGGCGATAGAGATGGATTTTTGCAAAAAGCCCAAGCTAGGAAATTGTTTCACGGTGATACTCTCAGAGTGAATCACACAGACGTTCTGCTGCGGGCGTCAGGGCCTTGATGGGTGGTTGTTTGTTTTATAAACAGAGCAGAGCTCAGCTGTGGTTTGATGGGGTGGGATGAGCAGGCTGGGCTGGGCTGGCAGACAGCTGGGCCTGCATCAAGTCTTCCTTTGGAAGAGAATGGTCTTGGCTCTGTCTCACTAGTCCAACACAGACCTGGGCTCAAATTGTATTTTTTTTTTCTTTCAAATACTTTGAGCGTTTGTTTGATTGAGCCTGCCTGGAGAAGAAGCATCCAGCTGCAGATTATGCTCGCTGGGGCCACCTGGTCTGCAAATATCAAAGCGCATGCGCATGTGGCACAGATGATATTCTGCATCTCCGTTGGTATGTGCGCATGCAGTGCTCTAATGCCCTGGACTAGAGCTATAATCTGTCACTACCTCTAGTCCAGGGCATAGCTAGTAACTGAGAGAGAGAGAGAGAGAGAGAGAGAGAGCCACGAGAAAAGGGCAACCAGTGAAGAACACACACCATTGTAAATACAACCCATATCAATGCTTATTTATTTTACCTTGTGTCCTTTACCATTTGTACATTGTTAAAACACTGTATATATATATATATATATAATATGACATTTGTAATGCCTTTATTGTTTTGAAACTTCTGTATGTGTGATGTTTACTGTTAATTTTTATTGTTTATTTCACTTTATATATTCACTTTATATATCATCTACCTTACTTGCTTTGGCAATGTTAACACATATTTCCCATGCCAATAAAGCCCTTGACTTGAATTTAATTGAATTGAGAGAGGGAGAGAGAGAGAGAGAGAGAGAGAGAGAGAGAGAGAGAGAGAGAGAGAGAGAGAGAGAGAGAGAGAGAGAGAGAGAGAGAGAGAGAGAGAGAGAGAGAGAGAGAGAGAGAGAGATTGGCTTTTGACAGGAAGGGAAGTGTCTGTTTATCCATCAGTCTCACTCGTCCTGGGGGGCTGTTATTGTGTGTGTGGGTGTGTGTGTGTGTGTGTGTGTGTGTGTGTGTGTGTGTGTGTGTGTGTGTGTGTGTGTGTGTGTGTGTGTGTGTGTGTGTGTGTGTGTGTGTGTGTGTGTGTGTGTGTGTGTGTGCTGAATTCCCAACAATGGGCCAAAATGACCATAGGAATTGGCAGGACAGCAAAAACAGATGTGGGACCAGGCCGGGTTTTTCCCCTCTACTTGTTGGATGCTTTGTGTTTGTATCATAGTGAAGATAATGCTTTTGTTATACCCATTGCCTCAACAGTCCCTACAGTTTACAATCACTAAGCAATACTTAGTTATTCTATGATCCACATTGTCTCACCGATAATCCTGTGGTTCTCATGGATCCCAGAGGTCTCACTTCAAGTGTTTGACAGACTATTACCTGGTCTACAACATGATAAACTGTCCACAGATATAACATACATCTGTTTAATAGTATATTGTACTGCTTTTTATTTATTTAAACTCTGATAAATGCATAAGATAATGACAGATAGAACATCAGATAGATTAGTGGCCCCAGAGCAGAGTCTCAGACTGGGGTTCCTGGTGAGGAAAGGCCTGAGGAACGCAGTGTGTCCAGCCAAGTGTGTTTGTGTGTGTGTGTGTATCTATGTGTGTGTGCATGTGTGTGCGTGCCAGGTGTAGAAGTTGAGCAGAGATGAATGGGTGGTTAGGGACTCTAAATCAGCGTAGGTCCCAGTCACGCTGGCCCCGTTTAACCACAATAATCTCCCAAGTTATTATTCTACCTTTATTTTTAACAAAGAACACAGACTGAGACCAAGGTCTATTTTACAGCTGGGCCCTGCATATACATGTTAACACATACAGTTTAGGTACAATGATTAAGAAACTACAGAAGACAAACAAAACAGTCACAGATAACAGTGTTACTATTCCGAAGAATAGTAAACAAACAAGAATATGACCAACTGGGACATTTTGTTTGTCCCCACGATGTCAAATGCTATTTATATGGGGTTTAGGGTTAAGGTTAGGATTAGATTTACGTTAAGGGTTAGGGTTAGGAGCAAAGGTTAGGTTTAGGTTTGGTTTTTGGTTTTTGGGTTAAGGTTAGGGTAAGAGTACAGGTTAGGGTTTATTGTTAGGGGTTTGGGAAAATAGGATTTTGAATAGGACTGAATTGTGTGTCCCCACAAGGTTAACTGTACAAGACTATGTGTGTGTGTGTGTGTGAATGTTGGTGTGTGCGTGACTTTAGGACATATCTGATGAGATATTCTGGTTGGTTCACAACTCCTTTTCCCTCCTCTTTCAATTCTTTCCTCTCCTCTTTTTGACTGAGATAGAGGGGAAGAAACACAATATTTCAACTGCTTCTCATTAAATGTACAACGTGGCAGTTTTGTATGACTATAAATCGTGTGATTTTTTGAGTGACTTTTGAGCTAGCGTTAGAGATATCTGATGCCAGGGTAAGACCTTGGCTGGTAGGAGCATCTAGACTTTTTCTAGTGACTCAATGGGAAGTCTTGGTGACATAACATAAAATGTGCTCATTCAGGTAGAATCGAATGGTACTTGTGTCAACAATGGAGCTACAAGCACGCAAATTATGGCACGCACGCACGCGAGCACACACACCCACACTGGGGTTTCTGGATCTTCTCAAAAGCCCCTACTGAGGATTACAGGGCACCACGCCCAGTGTGAACAAAAGCAGCAGAGAGGCTACTACCCCATCAGCCAATTCATGACCTCACTATGTGTGTGTGTGTGTGTGTGTGTGTGTGTGTGTGTGTGTGTGTGTGTGTGTGTGTGTGTGTGTGTGTGTGTGTGTGTGTGTGTGTGTGTGTGTGTGTGTGTGTATGCAGGGCAAAGCGGTGGTGACTCCCTTAATTCCTTCCAGCATAGCATTTTACTTTCTCTATTTTTCTTCCCCAGGCATTTCTTCCACTGCCAATGGAAATAAATGTAAGCATCTGTACAGTATCTCCTTTTGTGTTGATGACCGCAGCAGACACACACACACACACACACACACACACACACACACACACACATACGCACACGCACACGCACACCACACACACACACACACACACACACACACACACACACACACACACACACACACACACACACACACACACACACACACACACACTTGTTGACCTCACGCAACCACACTGACACAGCTGTTTCCGCTAACATGATGTAATACTGTCAGAAATCTCTACATATCAGATCTACAAGCTTTCTGTGACCCACTAAAACTAAAGATCGAAAAAAAAGTGATAGAATAGCGGAACCAGACACAATGGAAATAAAGAAGAACTCCATCTTTTTAAGTGGTTGGAGTCTGTTGTGGAAATGTGTTACGGTTTTATCTAAATGAAATGCAGAAGACCAAAGCTGTAAGAGGTTGCATGTGACTGTGGCTGCAATCTGAAATGGCACCCTAATGTTGTGCACTATAGGGAATAGGGTGCCATTTGGGATGCAACCTATGAGGCAGAAGGATGGATCGTTCAGTCACATCTGCTTTAGATGGAGCTTTAATAGGGAGTTTAAAGGAGGTCAGAGCAGGTTGGGAAGGACGGGTTAAAGTCGGATCATCAGAATATTCAAAGCATGAAAACAATACCACAGATACACAAAAAGGGCTAGCTTCAGTCAGTCCCAGATCTGTTTGTGCTGTCTTGTCCATTTATATGGTCAATGTTGTGACAAACTTGGGATGACAAAGACCATAACAGTTTGCTGTACAGCACAAACCGGTTTGGGAAAAGGTTACTAAGGCTGCGTTTACACAAGCACCCCAATTCTGATATTTTTTTAGACTAATTGGTAATTCGACCAATCAGATCAGCTCTTTTGGCCATCATTGTGTTCTGGATTTGCAGAAGTATCTGTTCGAGCACGGGCGCGATCACAGAGAGTAAATGGTCGAAGCGGATGTAGCGTGGTAGTCTGTGTCTCAGCCACAGAATTGCTTGGCGCCCAGAGTCTTGCGTGTGATACCGCTAATATCAGAATTGGGCTTTCTGTGTAAACACAGCCTAAATGATAATTGCTGTAACAACAATACAGCACGATTTTTGACGGTCTTCCAGATGATGTCCTTGAAATAAATATCCATATCACCCCAATTGGTAGAATTCAGTCTATCCAAACTACAGCGGCATGTTCTTAGGGCACGCATTGGAAAACATTCTAAAACTTTTTGCAATGGCAAACAAAAATGAGCCTTTCTCATTGGACAAGTCCAGGTAGTCCCTCCCTGTTTGAAACTTTTTTCTTCTTCCTTTGGTGCTTAATGAACACAACAGTACAGTAAAGTAAGCCAAAAACCCTTACCAGCCTTAGTGACTTCACAGCCTTTGTTCCTCAGAACATCATCCACGGATGTGTCGAACATGAAGCGAACATTCTGCAGTAAGCCCTGTGTGACAAGACAAGAGATTGATCAATGACTACTTGGACAGTTGTGTGTCACATTGGACTAGCAGCTAGGAACAACTTATTTGGTATTCGCTTACCTTGAGCTACTATGTCAAGGTAAATTAATACCGAATGAGTTATTCTTAGACTCATCCTCATGACTCAAGGGGATAGATCTGAAATGGAATCCATGTCCCTATATTTAGTGCACTACTTTTCTCGACCCCAAAAAATATTGCCATTTTGGATGCACTTCATGCCATATTTCCAGTAGGTCCTTGTTGAACCCTTGAACCCTCCTCGAAGGGAGGGCCATTGGCTTGTACATGGTCTGGAGTCGTGTAGCGTGAAGTGACAGGCTCAGTAAAACCATAAAGGCCCGTGTAGTCTGTCAATAAGAATATTCTCTCATAATTACATGGCTCACTTCTTTGTAATGCTATATGGTTTATTAACTTCTTAAACCTTTATTATGACTAATACTAAGAGTAGGTTAGGACTTTTGGGCATGGTGTAGTAGGGTTTTTATTTTTAACAAAGGCACACCCTGCGGAAGACCACACAAGTAATAAAGTGCAGAAGGAAAATGGACATTTCTCCCAGTCTAAAAGAACAGTCTACATTTAAAAAAAATACTACTGGGAACGACTGGGAACCAAGCTTGAGTTGAATAGCATAATATAGTGGTCTATTCTACAGGAGAAATTCTTACCCTGAAATGGTTTTCGCGGATGGATCCCTTGGCGACGAACATTCGGCTATCCTCTGCCTGCAGGTGCTCGTAGAAAGGCTCATCCAAGATGAAGCTGTCGATGAGACTGCAGCCCACAAACAGATTTGCATTTTCGCCATGAACATGAAGTGTGATATTCTTCCACTGCGAGTCAGACAGGTCAACATCCTCGAAGGAGACAACATTTTGAGAGCCGTCCACCCAGTAGACAAGGTCCAGCGTGTTGGCACGACCGTTGGAGACGATTTCAAACTGCCGTTGGCCGTTGGCGCCTTCCAATGCGATGAGGGTTCCCCGCGAACCGCGGTCCTGGCGCATGCTGGCCACGAACACGAAGCCCTCGTTGTTCTGGATTTGCAGAAGCATCTGTTTGAGCACGGGCGCGCTCACAGAGGGCAAATGGTCGAAGCGGATGAAACGGTAAGCGGGGTTGTCCGTGTCTTGGCCACGGAATTGCTTGGCGCCCAGAGTCTTGCGTGTGATACCGCTAATATCAAACAGGTCAAACGTTGTGTCGTCATCCATTGTGACCTCACCATCTTCCATGAGTCATACAGGGGATAGATAAGGAGAGGAGAACGTGTACAGACAATTAGCTTGATGAAACAGCATGGCATTCTTTACGAAAATCTGATCAACTGATTTTAACAAGGTGTATAACAGGGCTCTCCAACCCTGTTCCTGGAGAGCAACCCTCCTGTAGGTTTTCATTCCAACCCCAGTTGTAACTAACTTGATTTAGCTTATCAACCAGCAAATTATTAGAATCAGGTGTGCTAGATTAGAGTTGTAACTAAAAAACCTACAGCACAGTACCACTCCAAGAACAGAGCAGGGTTGGAGAGCCCTGGCTATTCCTGAACTGGGTATGCTTTTATGCACAAGCAAAAGTGACAGCATCATATTCACTCATGTTTATTATTATTATTATTTATTTATTTTTTACATCTAGTTACACTAAAACCTACAGCATCTGTGAAAGCCACACAAACATCACACTTATTCATCAATACAAATGTAATTGAATAGTGGATAGAATAATGATGATGATAAGGCGAATAAAGTTTATGCATAAGTAGATTTACCTTGAGGTAGCGCTGAGGAGCAAAGTAATAAAATAGGCAGCAAGTTGAGACTTCTCCTGAGTATCATATCTCCTTCAAAACACAAGAGACACAAAAGCTGATTATCATCAAATCATTGTAAGTTGTTAACTTTATCACTATTGTAATTACAATGGAATAATAAGTAAAGTAAAGTTGATGAAACTTTACTTCTCATCTCATAAATAAAGTTGTCTAGCCATTATAGGCTATCTAGTTTTTATTTACATTCTGCTCTGCTGTCACAAAGCGACACCAAGTTCATTGCAACTGTGAATACTGAAGCTCTCAGTCATGCCATGCCATTACATGTGCATCCCCTAACGTAAAATCCACAGATCTGCTTCAACAATAGCAACGCTAAAGCAGCCTAACAACTGTCTCTAAAACGAACACAGATTTATCTAGGAAGATACACCAATTAAGCACCTTTACAACGTGCACATATAGTATTTAGGCTATTGGGAAAAGAGAATACACTACTTCGAAAACAATTTCTTCAAATGCATAATGTTAACCAAAATGAATGAATCTAATAACAGAATATAGGTTTGCATATGAATAATTCTTTGACTAAATGATTTTGACTAGCAGTAAACTTGAATGCAACAACTTACCTGGTGAAAGTGCAAATCCCCCTTTGAAAAAAATAGGTTAGATATCCAATGAAAAAGGAGATAATAACAATATATATAATTCTGGTAAGTATGAATAGTAGAATGAAAACACAAAAACTGCTATAACCCGGTGCATAAAATGTAAAGTGCGCTTAGTTTACTTCACTAGATCCACATTACGCAGGGAGGACTTGAGCGATAGTGGCTTAATCACTAGTCTCCCTCCCTCTTATATACTTACTTCTCACTACGACCCTGTCAGTCACGTTTAAGTATGAAATGTTAGGAACCGTTGCTGAGGCGGAACTACATAATTCCTTTCTGATAGCGTAATTTGCTCGTACCTGTTAGAGCGGCAGTTACCATCCACCCGTGACCCCCTCCCTCGCGCTCTCTCGTGCCCCAATCCCACTTCTCTATCAAGCCCACTTCATTAGCAAAATCAGAACGGAATTCGGTTTCGGGGAGGAGTTATTGATAGAGAGAAAGTTATAGCGAGGTGGGATGTTAGGCTTTTAGTTTTGGGAGAGCAAAGCCCTTGGTTGCGAGGACTGTACGAAGCACACACTAACCATATTTTTCTGTAGATTCGCACAGGATGCTGAAAGACTGATGCTTTGTTACGCATCATATGTAGCTGTAAATGAACACAAAATCCCCTCTCTAGTCTTTGCAGTCCAGCGTTTTCAAAACGTTCCCAAAACCTTTACGCACACGTTTTTCTGTTGGTTTAATTAATAGTTCGGAATTTTAAGCACTTTTGTCAAGGCAAGCACATACAACATTTAGCCATTTATAGTCTGTTTACATATATTTTAGAGGCTATTTATAGGCTACAGTAAATTGGTATTAAACCCTTATAAAGTGTAGGCTATTTATAATTATATGACAATAGGTTGACAATAATTCTATAACATAATTTCTGATATACCACATGCCTCACTTTTAAAATCAGTGTTCGTAAATTCACCCTGGTAGGCCTAATCTACTGCAATATCAGAGCACTCTGATTTGACAGTGAAGAGCACAGAATAATTAAATAATTTATGAACTTCCCTAAACTTGGTTGTTATGACAGTTGTAAGTAGGCCTAAACATTGGCTAAAAAAAGTATAAATTGTTGCCATAACACATTTACCGGTACATTCACTAACTCTCTTGATAACATGAAAACACTCTAACCAGCTCTGCTAGGGTGAGTAAAATGTTCAGAGTGGGCTGTTCTCTAATTTGTGTCTGGAAGTAGCTATAGTTAGCAAGCTAGCCAAATTTAGCCAGTTAGTTTGGGTGCTTGGTTGCCATTGTGAGGTCAGAACGGTTAGATCAACCCTACAACAACGCTCTGAATTTATAAATCCCCAGTGTGCACTCTGAGCGCACTCTGTTACGCCAGAGTGAATATACAAACACACCCGTAATGTTAATGCCAGACTCAGTAAGTCTCATTTACTTGATTTTTATTTAAGAAATATCAAAATGTTGGGGCAACAAAACAAACCCAGGCAAGACATTATGTAAACAAACTCAGTCAAGATATTACGTAAACAGACCCAGGCAATAAGCTCTATCTAAACTCCCATTTCCACTGACATTTAAAATTAGGTCTAAATTAGGGTCAAATTCGTGCTGGCTCGAATGGAATTCTCAAAAATTGAGCTGGATCGAGGGAATCCCAGGCCAATACAGCCCAGTTCCACAACTGGTGCCAGCTCGATTAGAATTTGGGCTGGTGACGTTGTTGCTATCCAACCACCAGCTGATCACTGCTGGAGGCTGACACTACAGCTAGCCTGTTGCTTTTAGCTAGCACATGGACAAGCAATACTGCTGTAGTCAAACATGACACAAATTACCGCCATAGCTGGATTCTTCATTTATTTTTGCACTACACAAACTTTTATG
Source organism: Oncorhynchus masou masou (assembly GCF_036934945.1). Lineage (NCBI taxonomy): Eukaryota > Metazoa > Chordata > Actinopteri > Salmoniformes > Salmonidae > Oncorhynchus > Oncorhynchus masou. Next base: position 16,011,607 of record NC_088242.1, read on the forward strand.
AGAACAGTCAGCCCCTGAATGCTAAGTAGCTACCCAAAGTTAGCTTGCAAATCAGAGTTGAAACAAGCTAGCTAGCTAGCTAGCTAACATGAGCTAGCAGGAATTTTAGCTGGCCAGGTCGCATTGAAAGCTAGGTAGCTCCATCATATTTTTTGGTTTGCTTGGTTAGCTAGCTAGCTAATAGCTATTACCATGGCAAGACAGGTAGGAATTTAACTAGCTAGCCTGTTATACTAGCAATTATGCTAACTATCAGATTAGTTAGCTAGCTAACATTAGCAAATACATGGCTGACACTGGCGGGAGTATGGGTAACGTTAGTTACAGCATGGTGAGGGTGAATTAAATTCTTCAACATCTTGCTAGCTAGCAACATCATCGAAGACAGCTGCACAGTCAGATATTGGCTACCTAGCAACATGACATCATTTATCATTTCTGGAGGTAGTGGAAATGCAATTCGAGCTAGCCCACCAAGGCTAGCCTAACCTGGGTTGACATCAAAGTGCCAATGGAAACGTGGCTTAAGAGTTCTCAAAGTGGCCGCTGGGCTGGCCACCCTTCGATCAGTATCAGGCCACTGGAATACCGGACACACTTTCTCTGGGGGCCCATGCGCTTGTCTGACATTGATGTCTATTTTTTATTTATTAAATAAAATAATTTTGACAGTACTTCCAAAAAGTCATTCATAATCCTTTTTAATTAAGGAAGCTAAGTATTTTTTTATTGGACTTCAAGAATGTGACTGATCAAAGTGCCTATAAGAATTGAACTGATTGAAAGTAAAGGGATATCCGTGAACAAATGCCGCGGTCAAGGCTATAATGGTGCCAGTGCAGCAATGAGTGGAGGTTACTCAGCTGTTCAAAGCGCACATCAGACCGAGAGCCTAATGCTTCTTATGTAGTTCTTTTTGAATTTTAGTTTAGAAAACAATCTTTCTGCAGAAGCTGTCACCCCTGCTCCCACTCTCCCTCTCTGGCGCACGAGGGTGCCAGGCTGCCCTACATTACGCACACCCGTCACAGTCATTACGCACATCAGCACTCATTGGATTCACTTGGACTCCTTCACTTTGTTGATTGCCCCATCTATATCTGTCTGTTCTTCCATTGGTTCCTCGTGTCAGCATTCATTTTGTTATGTTTTCATGTCCAGATGCTGTCCTGTCCTGTTTCATATCCGTTGTTAATTAAATGTTCACTCCCTGTACTTGCTTCTCGTCTACCAGTGTCGATCCTTACAGAAGCGACAGTTACAGGGAAACTGGGCAGAAAAGGGAGTGGTGCTTCAAATACAGCAGTTAACATCTTTAATTGACCCTCTTGCTTTCTCCTTAATTGCCGGCTTCAACATGTTACGGAAAGAGATTAATTAACTGTATAGGAAACTCTGGGACATGTCGTCTGGATACTGGACAGCCACAGATTATAATCTTGAGCGGACAACAGTTCTTGAAGGATCAAACAAAAAAAAGCAGTTTACAATTTTGTTCTTACTGGTGAACCAGCATTTAAGTTGTGTGGTTGCAACATCAACAAGTGTGTGCAGCACAATGGACATATAATGCACAATGTCTCAGGAATGACTGTCTGGGTTGTCAATGCTTAGGATAGAAAAACAGTAGGGCCTACAGGCCATGATGAAAACATTTGCACACAAAAATTCAAGACGATGCAATCAGTCACATGCTGTAGCTACTATACATAGAAAAAAGAGAGATTGGCATTAATATACTGGTTTTAGGCATAACTTTTTATGCATAACTTTCTAGCCCAAGGACAGCTCATGTCATGCAGATTTAGTAGGCTATGCAGGACAGTTGTATACAAAAAAATATATATTTTAAAAAAATCTATTGATTGCTGATTAGTTGAATCAGACATTTATTTTACAATCTGCAATGTTTTAATTTTCAAATTTAATTAATGTCCAAGTAAATACATTATTGCTGCCACCCAGCTGTCTAAATGGATGCCCTGTGACACCATGTACAGTATACCTTTGTGAAATGTTAGGGTTAACATGAGAAAATGAAGACCAAATAAGCCTATACCTATACACATTTAGGCTATCCATTAGCTAATGCAAAGCTACATGCTACATGCCCTGGCAGCACAGAAAGCCTATCACCGTTTCGATAGGCAGCCACATAGACATTTCATCACCATGGACAGCGATGGATGTTTATATATAGTTTGTGTGTGACTGGCTGGAAAATGTAACAATGATATATTTTGATTCGATAAGTACAGCTGGCAGTCTTTCTGGGTAAGTCTAACAGCCTTACCACACCACTCGCGTGCATTGCAAAATACATTTTGAAATCTATGTTATTCAATTATTTCACCCACATTGCTCGCACGTGTTACGTTATTGTGTTTAGAGGTAGGTGAAGGAGTCAAGCGCAGGAGAGCAGAGATGTCCAAGTAGCGTCTCTTAACCTCTTACACTTATGGTGGCCCTATTTCATTTTTGGAAGAAAAACGTTCCCGTTTTAAACAAGATATTTTGTCACAAAAAGATGCTCGACTATGCATATAATTGCTACTGTTCGAAAGAAAACACTCTGACGTGTCCAGAAATACAAATATCTTCTCTGTGCGTGCCCTTTAACGTGAGCTTCAGGCAAAACCAAGATGACTTGGCATCCAGGAAATGACAAGGATTTTTGAGGCTCTGTCTTTCATGATCTCCTTATATGGCTGTGAACGCAAGAGGAATGAGTCTGCCCTTTCTGTCGTTTCCCCAAGGTGTCTGCAGCATTGTGACGTATTTGTAGGCAGATCGTTGGAAGATTGACCATAAGAGACCACATTTACCACGTGTCCGCCCGGTGTCCTGCGCCGAAATTGGTGCGCAAAAGTCACCTGCCAGTATTTTTCCATGGGGCACAGAGAGAGAAGCAAGCTTCCACGAACTGCATGTCAATGAAGAGATATGTGAAAAAACACCTTGAGGATTGATTCCAAACAACGTTTGCCATGTTTCGGTCGATATTATGTAGTTAATCCGGAAAAAGTTTCACGTTGTAGGTGACTGCATTTTCGGTTCGTTTCGGTAGCCAGGCGCAATGTAGAAAACGGAACGATTTCTCCTACACACAGACGCTTTCAGGAAACACTGCGCATCTGGTATGTGGCTGGGAGTCTCCTCATTGAAAACATCAGAAGCTCTTCAAAGGTAAATGATTTTATTTATTTGGTTATCTGGCTTTTGTGAAAATGTTGCGTGCTACATGCTACACAAAATGCTATGCTAGCTTTGCATACTCTTACACAAATTAGTCAATTTCTATGGTTCAAAAGCATATTTTGAAAATCTGAGATGACAGTGTTGTTAAGAAAAGGCTAAGCTTGAGAGCAAACGCATTATTTTAATTTTATTTGCGATTTTCAGAAATCGTTAACGTTGCGTTATGCTAATGAGCCTGAGGCTTAGTCACAATCCCGGATCCGGGATGGGGAGTTTCAAGAGGTTTAATAGGCAAGTCCAACACAAAAAGGTCAGGTACAATACCAAATAAACGCCCTCGACAAAAGAGAATACATTACTCACGGAAGGAGGAAAAACAACGCTCCTTAAACTCATACACACTCGGTATATAATATGTGAAAATAACTACAACCTCAACGAGCAACATCACACGAATAATCCCGCACAAACCTAAGCAGGCAACAGGGGTAATTATACACACAGAAATTAAAGCAAATGAAACCAAGTGTGAAAGAACCAAAGACAAAACAAACGGAAAAGGAAAAATGGATCGGTGATGGCTAGTAGGCCGGCGATGCCGACTGCAGAGCACCACCCGAACAGGGAGAGGAACCACCTTCGGTGGTTGTCGTGACAGTGCGTGCCAACGAGCGTCTCCATTGCCAAGGGCTAAAATAGAAATCAGTTCTATTTCTGACGCAGATCGCGCTGCAAGTCCTGGCTCTCCCATCTCCTCATTGGTTTATAGAAGCAGGTACCCACGTGCCATCTCCTCATTGGTTATAGCCACGTGGGTGACTGAAAGATGAATGAGGTTAGTGGCGGTAATGCACCTAATTTATGAAAGTTGCCAATCGCAATATAAAGTCAAGAGAAGAAAAGCCCTGGAAGGAGGAGAGATAACTAGAAACGATTCGGTTGACGGTTTTATGTGTGGATTCATTGGCGGAGTAGAGGACCGTGTGCATTTCAGATAAAATAACAACTCAATGTTTATATCCAAGGACAAATTAGCTAGCAACAGCAAGCTAGCTATATAGGACAAATTAGCTAGCAACAGCAAGCTAGCTATATAGGACAAATTAGCTAGCAAGTGCAAGCTAACTAGCTAAATTTCCATAAATGTTTAATGCTTTTCGACCTGTCCCCAAATTAATGTAATTGGTTCAGAGTTTGTTTTGATATCTTAACCTGCGTGTCGTGATCGCGTTTGGTGTGGGGGGACAAACTAAATATGAAGAGTGGTACTAAGTGATGTGTTGTGTTGGATTTGCCCCAAACATACGTTGGAATCAGGACAAAAAGTAAATTTCTTTGCCACATTTTTTCAGTATCACTTTAGTGCCTTAGTTTAGTATTGTATTGCCACTTTAGTATTGTGTAGGAACAACAATGTTGTTTATCCTTCCTCAGTTTTCTCCGATCACAACTGATTTAAAATCACCATTTGCCTCAAGGTGAAATCGCTGAGCTGTTTCCTTCTTCTCTGTCAACTGAGTTTGTAAGGACACCTGTGTCTTTGTAGTGACTGGGTGAATTGATATACCATCCAAAGTGTAATTAACAGCTTCAATGTCTGCTTATTTTAATTTTTACACATCTACTAATAGGTGCCCTTCTTTGTGAGGCATTGGAAAACGTTGAATCTGTGCTTGAGATTCACTGCTCGACTGAGGGACCTTACAGATAATTATATGTGTGGGGTACAGAGATGGGGTTGTCAAGATTATGTTAAACACCATTGTTACACACTGAGTTAGTCCACCTTATTATCTGACTAGTTAAACACATTTTTGCTCCTGAAGTTAAGGCTTGGCATGACAAAGGGGTTGAATACTTACTGACGCAGCTTTTTTTATACTGAACAAAAATATAAACGCAACATGTAACAATTTTACTGAGTTACATTTCATATAAGTAAATCAGTCAATTGAAATAAATTAATCGGGCCTTAATCTATAGATTTCACATGAGTGGTCAGGGGTGCAGCCATAGGTGGGCCTGGGACGGCATAGGCCCGCCCACTTGGGAGTCAGGCTTAGCCAATCAGAATGAGTTTTTCCCCACAAAAGGGCTTTATTATAGAGAGAAATACTCCTCAGTTTCATCAGCTGTCCAGATGGCTGGTCTCAGACAATACCACAGGTGATGAAGCGGATGTGGAGGTTCTGGGCTGGCGTGGTTACACGTGGTCTGCAGTTGTGAGGCCGGCTGGCAACAGCTCCGGTGGACATTCCTGCAGTCTGCAAGCCAATCGCATGAGACATCTGTGGCATTGTGTTGTGTGACAAAACTGAACATTTTAGAGTGGCCTTTTATTGTCCCCAACACAAGGTAGACCTGTATAACGATCATGCTGTTTAATTTGATTTAATTTGATTTGGCACTGTATCGTCCTAGTGATAGGGCCTGTCATAAACCCTCAAAAGTGTTATTATATAATACAATGTCAGTAGGCCTACTTGTTGCATTTACAACTTGTCTACTGATTTCAGCCAGTACTGTACTGTACTGTACTGTACTGTATGACTGTGGATTGACTGCATTGCTTGAATGGAATGTTAGCATATTCGCTGATAATTTGAGAAACATTTATGGAATCCTTCCTCTAAAACTGGCTCGCTAGCTAGCAAACAAGAATGACTGTCTCCGGTCTGGAAAGGATAGTTCCCTCCTAGCTTCTACTCCCCTCTACAGTGACAGAAAGGAATGGCTTGTATATTCCACCAATTATACCCTTCCTTCCTGAGGTTTCCACTGGCTGGTGGAGATGGGGTATAGAGTTTAACAACGCGCCGTGTTTATTGAAGGTAGATTTGGATACGTCCTGTCCTATTTTGACAGGAACAAAACACAGGGAATAGAATAGAACGAACATGTATTTTCTTATTGACATAAATTGTAAATAACTAAAAAGATTGACCAAGTATGTCAGTCATATTTCTTTGGCATGCCTGCCGCCGTTTCCACACATGATTGCCAGTAAAAACGTGTTGATTGATGCCGGTGCAGTTGTCAAAGTGAATTTTGGCCCATTCCTCCTGTAGGCATCCTTGCTCGCACACGCTTTTTCATTTCTGCCCACACATTTTCTATAGGATTGAGGTCAGGGCTTTGTGATGGCCACTCCAATACCTTGACTTTGTTGTCCTTAAGCCATTTTACCACAACTTTGGAAGTATGCTTGGGGTCATTGTCCATTAGGAAGACCCATTTGCGACCAAGCTTTAACTTCTCAACTGATGTCTTGAGATGTTGCTTCAATATATCCACATAATTTTCCTTCCTCATGAAGCCATCTATTTTGTGAAGTGTACCAGTCCCTCCTTCAGCAAAGCACCCCCACAACATGATGCTGCCACTCACATGCTTCCCGGATGGGATAGTGTTCTTCGGCTTGCAAGCCTCCCCCTTTTCCTCCAAACATAACGATGGTCATTATGGCCAAACAGTTATATTTTTGTTTCATCAGACCAGAGGACATATCTACAAAAAGTACAATCTTTGTCCCCATGTGCAGTTGCAAACCGTAGTCTCGCTTTTTTATGGCGGTTTTGGAGCAGTGGATTCTACCTTGCTCAGCGGCCTTTCAGGTTATCTCAATATATAGGACTTGTTTTACTGTGGATATAGATACTTTTGTACCTGTTTCCTTCAGCATCTTCACAAGGTCCTTTGCTGTTGTTCTGGGATTGATTTGCACTTTTCGCACCAAAGCACGTTCGTCTCTAGGAGACAGAACTCGTCTCCTTCCTGAGCAGTATGTCGGCTGCGTGGTCCCATGGTGTTTATACTTGTGTAATATTGTTTGTACAGATGAACGTAGTACCTGTTTTGGAAATTTGGAAATTGTTTGGAAATTGCTCCCAAGGATGAACCAGACTTTTGGAGGTCTACAATTTATTTTCTGGGGTCTTGGCTGATTTCTTTAGATTTTCCCATGATGTCAAGCAAAGAGGCACTGAGTTTGAAGGTCGGCCTTGAAATATATCCACATGTACACCTCCAATTGACTCAAATTATGTCAACTAGCCTATCAGAAGCTTCTAAAGCCAGTACATAATTTTCGGGAATTTTCCAAGCTGTTTAAAGGTACAGTTGACTTAGTGTAAACGTCTGACCCACTGAAATTGTGATACAGTGAATTATAAGTGAAATAATCTGTCTGTAAACAATTGTTGGAAAAATGACTTGTGTCATGCACAAAGTAGATGTCCTAACCGACTTTCCAAAACTATAGTTTGTTAACAAGAAATGTGTGGAGTGGTTGAAAAACAAGTTTTAATGACTTCAACCTAAGTGTATGTAAACTTCTGACTTCAACTGTATGTCACAAACTGACGGCAGGGCAGCACAAAGAATTGTCTCTATGGCAGATGTGTTTATACTATTATACTGGTGTCATAAAGATAATAACTACATCAAAGAGAGAAAGTCAGGAATCGTAACAGTTGCCCGGTGGTGGTTTTCATCTTTTACCCTAGTTACTTGTATTGAAACAACTCCCATTGGCACAGCCAATTAACAGCTGGAGTCCACCAATCACATGTCTTTTAAGTGGACTGCAGAGATCCACATTTTAAAGTGGAAACAGAGGAACTGTGATCTGAGCAAACATCTCATCAGCAGTCTTTGTCTCTCACTCCCCTCTCGCTTTCTCTCATTCAGTCTTTTTCTATGTGTGTTTTTAACAGGAACTGGGTTAGTGTGACACCAGCGGAAATTCCACGACAGCGAACGCTGGGAATTCGTGCTGACTTCAAGGCAGCACATGTCACTCTCTCTCTCTCTCTCTCTCTCTCTAATAGCCTGGTTAAACCAGACTGAACATGGAGTCCACCATTGTTTCACTCGTTCAGTCTGGTGTAACCAGGCTATTAGAGAGAGAGAGTGACATGTGAAGACACAACACGTGTGGATATTTTGGTAAACTCATCATCATGCAAGTATAAAAAAAACTCAAAAACTAAGACTTGAACCAGGCAATAAAATTAGATTAAGGCAAATTGTTGCCTTTTGTGTTCCCCTCAAATTGCCCCTTAATGCAGGCTACGCCAGCCATTGAGTCACACCAGTAAATTACATTTGGCGAGGATGGCTGGCGTTGTGAAACATATCCTTCAACAATTCTCCAGTCTCAGATTGAAAGGTGGCATTTATTTGACGATTATACCCCAAAATGTTTTATCCATATTTTCCTAGTAGATTAGATTTTATTTGGGTATTTATAACACGTGGTATACTCCAAGCACATTTACAGTTATTCTGGGGCAATGATGTATATGATTTTGCAAGATCTGCTGTGCTTTGCAAAAATATATTTATGACATGGCAGACCTGACATTGTATACCAAGCAGTATATCACATTTTTCAAAGCAGTGGATGTCATCTTCCTTTGTTTACTGAATGGCAATCACAAGTGCATCCTCATGTGCAACTGTTCATTAGGGGTCTAGGTTTTTATGAGTCTTCCCAGGTAGCCTACTCTCTGTGGATAGGCCAGCCAGGTATCCCAGGGTTGAGTACACTGTTCTAGAGTATGTTCAATTAAATCCTTCTGAAAGAACAGAATCCCATTGAATACACGGTCATAAGGTGAGCCCCTGATCAACACATTTATTTGCCATTACTGTAGATCAACTACAGGGGCCTATAAAGTGTGACAACCATTAGTAGCATACACCTTGAAGGTATTACCTTCAGTTAGATATAGCCAAACAGCCTCCCAAGTGGCACAGATGCCTAAGGCACTTCATTGCAGTGGTAGCTGTGCCACTAGAGATTCTGGGTTAGAGTCCAGGATCTGTCGCAGCCGGCCGCGACCGGGAGACCCATTGTGCGGCGCACAATTGGCCCAGCGTCATCTGGGTTAGGGGAGGGCTTGGCTGGCAGGGATGTCCTTGTCCCATCGTGCACTAGCGACTCCTATGGCGGGCCGGGCGCAGTGCACGCTGACACAGTCGCCCGGTGTATGGTGTTTCCTCCGATACATTGGTGCGGCTGGCTTCCGGGTTAAGTGGGCATTGTGTCAAGAAGCAGTGCGGCTTGGTTGGGTTGTGTTTCGGAGGATGCATGGCCCTTGACCTTCGCCTCTCCCGGAGTCCGTACGGCAGTTGCAGCGACGAGACAAGATTGTAACTACCAATTGGATACCATGAAAAGGGGTAAAAAAAAGACATTTCAGATATATCCAAACACCAACTTCATGTGAATTTTATCTGGATTTGCCTATATCTTAAATCAATTAGATTTCCCAGTTTGAGCAACATGGTCTGATATCACTGTAACATTCACATTACCACATTTGTGTTATTTGGAAGGCAGTAACTTGCTGTAGGTCACCAGATATACAGCTCTCTTTATTAACTTGGAGAGCAGTGTCCCATGAGTTGTCAACACAGTGTTGTAAGAGGGGATCGATAGGTGAGTCATGATCGAAACACTGCCCAAACCATAAAAGTTGTCCAAAACATGCCATTAAAATGCTCCTTCATGGTAGTTACAATGCATTTTGTTAGAAGTTCCCTATGCTAAAATAGTGACTTTTGAATTTCAGTGCATGATGTCATTGGGAGTTCATTGTTGTTCACAGGATAAACTAGCCTGTTCCCAGATCTGTTTATGCTGTCTTGCCAACTCCTATGGCCATTGTCATTACGCCACAATGACCAAAAGAGTTGGCAAGACAGCACTAACAGATCTGGGATCAGGTGAGGGACGGACATATTGTTGGAATGTTGTTTTTTATTCAAGTGAGATATTTTACTGTTCTTCCCATGGAAGGATTAAATATGACCTTAGAGAGGGAGATTTGTTGATATACAACCAAGTATTTGACTGGATTTAAAAAAAAATGTTGTGGGTGGATTATATTTCATAACAACAGAGTTGTTAACAGATGCGTCAATAAATCAAATCAAATCAAATGTTATGGGTCACATACACATGGTTAGCAGATGTTATTGGGAGTGTAGCAAAATGCTTGTGCTTCTAGTTCCGACAGCAATATCTAACATGTAATCTAACAATTCCACAACAACTACCTAATACACACAAATCTAAGTAAAGGAATGGAATAAGAATATATACATATATATATGGATGAGCAATGACAGAGCAGCATAGGCAAGATGCAATAGATGGTATAAAATACAGTATATACATATGAGATGAGGATTGCAAGATATGTGTTATTAAAGTGGTGTTATTAAAGTGACTAGTGATCCATTTATTAAAGTGGCCAATGATTTCAAGTCTGTATGTAGGCAGCAGCCTCTCTGTGTTAGTGTTTAACAGTCTAATGGTCTTGAGATAGAAGCTGTTTTTCAGTCTCTTGGCCCCAGCTTTGATGCATCTGTACTGACCTCGCCTTCTGGATGGTAGCTGGGTGAACAGACAGTGGCTCGGGTGGTTGTTGTCTTTGATTATCTTTTTGGCCTTCTTGTGCACATCAGGTGCTGTAGTTGTCCTGGAGGGCAGGTAGTTTGCCCCCGGTGATGCTTTGTGCAGACCACACCACACTCTGGAGAGCCATGCGGTTGTGGGCGGTGCAGTTGCCGTACCAGGCGGTGATGCAGTCCGACAGGATGCTCTCAAATGTGCATCTGTACATTTTTGTGAGGGTTTTAGGTGACAAGCCACATTTCTACAGCCTGCTGAGGTTGAAGATGTGCTGTTGCACCTTCTTCACCACACTGTCTGTGTGGGTGGACCATTTCAGTTTGTCTGTGATGTGTATGCCGAGAAACTAAAAACTTTACACCTTCTCCACTGCTGTCATGTCCATGTGGATAGGCGGTGCTCCCTCTGCTGTTTCCTGAAGTCCACGATCATCTCCTATGTATTGTTGACGTTGAAAAAGAGGTTGTATTGCTGCCAACCACACTCCGAGTGACCTCAACTCCTCCCTGTAGGCTGTCTCGTCGTTGTTGGTGATCAAGCCTACTACTGTTGTGTCGTCTGCAAACTTGATGATTGAGTTGGAGGCGTGCATGGCCACACATTCATGGGTGAACAGGGAGTACAGGAGGGAGCAGAGCACACACCCTTGTGGGGCCCCAGTGTTGAGGATCAGCGAAGTGGAGATGTTGTTTCCTACCGTCACCACCTGGGGGCAGCCCGTCAGGAAGTCCAGGACCCAATTAAACAGCGCGGGGTTGAGACCCAGGGCCTCTAGCTTAATGAGGAGCTTGGAGGGTACTATGGTGTTGAATGCTGAGCTATAGTCAATGAACAGCATTCTTCCATAGGTAATCCTCTTGTCCAGATGGGATAGGACAATGTGCAGTGTTATGGTGATTGCATCGTCTGTGTACCTATTGGGGTGGTAAGCAAATTGAAGTGGGTCTAGGGTGACAGGTAAGGTTGAGGAAATATGATCCTTGACTAGCCTCTCAATGCACTTTATGATGACAGAAGTGAATGCTATGGGGTGATAGTCAATTAGTTCAATGACCTTTGCTTTCTTGGGTACAGGAACAATGGTGGCCATCTTGAAGCATGTGGGGACAGAAGACTGGGATCCCTAGCCTCGTCTGATGACGCAGCTAGGGATGCCGTCGGGGCCGACAGTCTTGCAAGGTTAACATGTTTAAATGTCTTGGCCACGGAGAAGGCGAGCCCACAGTCCTTGATAGTGGGCCACGTCGGTGGCACTGTATTATCTTCAAAGCGGGCAAAGAAGGTGTTTAGTTTGTCTGGAAGCAAGACGTCCGTGTCCGTGACGTGGCTGGTTTTCTTTTTGCAGTCTGTGATTGTCTGTAGACCGTGCTACATACGTCACCTTATACATGTGTAAGACATATCCACACTGAATGAGGTTGACGCAACATTCTGTGGTTGTAGTACTACTCCAAATATGGACATAATTTAGTAAAGTAAATCATTTTGGGTACGAAGCAGCATGGAGATGAATGCAGTCTTCAGCTGTCTGAAGTACCCAGGTTTGATACCCTTTAGTGATGGATAACATTAGCCCAGTATTAGCAGTGCCAAGCCATGATTTAGAATTATGTTACATGTGAGGAGTGGATTCTGGGTGCCATCATGGCGATTATTATATTGATTTAATTGGGACGGAGGAAGAGGGAGGAGTCTGGTATAATGGCAAATCTAGCCTTCAACGGAAAGTGGACTTTTTTCCATTGAGAAAATATACTTGTGGGTATGTGATACTGTGTGTGTGTGTGTGTGTGTGTGTGTGTGTGTGTGTGTGTGTGTGTGTGTGTGTGTGTGTGTGTGTGTGTGTGTGTGTGTGTGTGTGTGTGTGTGTGTGTGTGTGTGTGTGTGTGTGTGTGTGTGTGTGTTTGTGTGTATGTGATACTGTGTGTGTGTGTGTGTGTGTGTGTTATGTACTTGAGTGAAGACCCAAAAGCGGTTTTAACAGAAAACAGAGTTCTTTAATGAAAAACGGGAATGGCATAAATCCTCTTCCAACGTTGTCAATGGAACAAAAAGAACGTTAGTATAATGCAGGATGCACCTGCCAGGCAGACTCCGACAGGATAGGACAAGGTGGAAGCAAACGAGACGACAGCTTGCTTCTGGCATCAAAAACACAAACAAGAATCAGACACTGAAAGTAGCAGGAACAGAGAGAGAAATAGAGACCTAATCAGAGGGGGAAGAGAGAACAGGTGGGAAAGAGTGAATGAGCTAGTTAGGGGAGATGTAGAACAGCTGAAGAATGAGAGACAGAGAAGGTAACCTAAAAAGACCAGCAGAGAGAGACAGAGTGAAGAGAAAGGACAGGAACAGACATAACAAGACATGACAGTACCCCCCCACTCACCGAGCGCCTCCTGGCGCACTCGAGGAGGAAACCTGGCGGCAACGGAGGAAATCATCGATCAGCGAACGGTCCAGCACGTCCCGAGAGGGAACCCAACTCCTCTCCTCAGGACCGTACCCCTCCCAATCCACTAGGTACTGATGACCACGGCCCCGAGGGCGCATGTCCAAAATCTTACGGACCCTGTAGATGGGTGCGCCCTCGACAAGGATGGGGGGGGGGAAGGGACGAGCGGGGGCGCGAAGAACGGGCTTAACACAGGAGACATGGAAGACCGGGTGAACGCGACGAAGATAGCGCGGGAGAAGAAGTCGCACTGCGACAGGATTAATGACCTGAGAAATACGAAACGGACCAATGAACCGCGGGGCCAACTTGCGAGAAGCTGTCTTAAGGGGAAGGTTCTGAGTGGAGAGCCATACTCTCTGACCGCAACAATATCTAGGACTCTTGGTCCTACGCTTTAGCGGCCCTCACAGTCTGCGCCCTATTACGGCAAAGTGCCGACCTGACCCCCTTCCAGGTGCGCTCGCAACGCTGGACAAAAGCCTGAGCGGAGGGGACGCAGGACTCGGCGAGCTGAGATGAGAACAGCGGAGGCTGGTACCCGAGGCTACTCTGAAAAGGAGATAGACCGGTAGCAGACGAAGGAAGCGAGTTGTGGGCGTACTCTGCCCAGGGGAGCTGTTCTGACCAAGACGCAGGGTTACGAAAAGAAAGACTGCGTAAAATGCGACCAACAGTCTGATTGGCCCGTTCGGCTTGACCGTTAGACTGGGGATGAAAGCCGGACGAGAGACTGACGGAAGCCCCAATCAAACGGCAAAACTCCCTCCAAAATTGAGACGTGAACTGCGGGCCTCTGTCGGAAACGACGTCAGACGGAAGGCCATGAATTCGAAAAACATTCTCGATAATGATCTGAGCCGTCTCCTTAGCAGAAGGGAGCTTAGCGAGAGGAATGAAATGAGCCGCCTTAGAGAATCTATCGACAACCGTAAGAATAACTGTCTTCCCCGCTGATGAAGGCAGTCCGGTGATAAAATCTAAAGCGATGTGAGACCACGGTCGAGAGGGAATGGGAAGCGGTCTGAGACGGCCGGCAGGAGGAGAGTTCCCAGATTTAGTCTGCGCGCAGACCGAACAAGCGGCGACAAATCGACGCGCGTCACGTTCCCGAGTGGGCCACCAGAAACGCTGGCGAATGGAAGCGAGCGTACCCCGAACGCCGGGGTGGCCGGCTAACTTGGCAGAGTGCCCACTGAAGAACGGCCGGACGAGTAGGAACGGGAACGAACAGAAGGTTCTTAGGACAAGCTCGCGGCGACGGAGTGTGAGCGAGTGCTTGCTTTACCTGCCTCTCAATTCCCCAGACAGTCAACCCGACAACACGCCCCTCAGGGAGAATCCCCTCGGGGTCGGAGGAGACCTCAGAAGAACTGAAGAGACGAGATAAAGCATCAGGCTTGGTGTTTTTTGAGCCCGGACGATAAGAAATAACAAACTCAAAACGAGCGAAAAACAGAGCCCAACGAGCCTGACGCGCATTAAGTCGTTTGGCTGAACGGATGTACTCAAGGTTCCTATGGTCAGTCCAAACGACAAAAGGAACGGTCGCCCCCTCCAAACACTGTCGCCATTCGCCTAGGGCTAAGCGGATGGCGAGCAGTTCGCGATTACCAACATCATAGTTACGTTCTGACGGCGATAAGCGATGAGAGAAAAACGCGCAAGGATGGACCTTGCCGTCAGAGAGAGAGCGCTGAGAAAGAATGGCTCCCACGCCCACCTCTGATGCGTCAACCTCAACAACAAACTGACTAGAGATGTCAGGTGTAACAAGAATAGGTGCGGATGTAAAACGATTCTTAAGAAGATCAAAAGCTCCCTGGGCGGAAACGGACCACTTAAAGCACGTCTTAACAGAAGTAAGGGCTGTGAGGGGAGCTGCCACCTGACCGAAATTACGGATGAAACGACGATAGAAATTAGCGAAGCCCAGAAAGCGCTGCAGCTCGACGCGTGACTTAGGAACGGGCCAATCAATGACAGCCTGGACCTTAGCGGGATCCATCTTAATGCCCTCAGCGGAAATAACGGAACCGAGAAAAGGGACAGAGGCGGCATGAAAAGTGCACTTCTCAGCCTTCACATAAAGACAGTTCTCCAAAAGGCGCTGGAGGACGCGTCGCACGTGCTGAACATGAATCGAGAGAGACGGTGAAAAAATCAGGATATCGTCCATGTAAACGAAAACAAAAATGTTCAGCATGTCTCTCAGGACGTCGTTAACTAGTGCCTGAAAGACAGCTGGAGCGTTAACGAGGCCGAAAGGAAGAACCCGGTATTCAAAGTGCCCTAACGGAGTGTTAAACGCCGTCTTCCACTCGTCCCCCTCCCTGATGCGCACGAGATGGTAGGCGTTACGAAGGTCCAATTTGGTGAAAAACCTGGCTCCCTGCAGGATCTCGAAGGCCGAAGACATAAGAGGAAGCGGATAACGATTCTTAACTGTTATGTCATTCAGCCCTCGATAATCCACGCATGGGCGCAGGGACCCGTCCTTCTTCTGAACAAAAAAAAACCCCGCTCCGGCGGGAGAGGAGGAGGAGACTATGGTACCGGCGTCGAGCGAAACAGACAAATAATCCTCGAGAGCCTTACGTTCGGGAGCCGACAGAGAGTATAATCTACCCCGGGGGGAGTAGTTCCCGGAAGGAGATCAATACTACAGTCATACGACCGGTGTGGAGGGAGAGAAGTGGCCTTGGAACGACTGAACACCGTGCGCAGATCGTGATACTCCTCCGGCACCCCTGTCAAATCGCCAGGCTCCTCCTGTGAAGAAGAGACAGAGGAAACAGGAGGGATAGCAGACATTAAACAGGTCACATGACAAGAAACATTCCAGGATAGGATAGTATTACTAGACCAATTAATAGAAGGGTTATGGCGCACTAGCCAGGGATGACCCAAAACAACAGGTGTAAAAGGTGAACGAAAAATTTAAAAAGAAATGGTTTCGCTATGATTACCAGAGACAGTGAGGGTTAAAGGCAGCGTCTCACGCTGAATCTTGGGGAGAGAACTACCATCTAAAGCGAACAAGGCCGTGGGCTCCCCTAACTGTCTGAGAGGAATGTCATGTTCCCGAGCCCAGGTCTCGTCCATAAAACAGCCCTCCGCCCCAGAGTCTATCAAGGCACTGCAGGAAGCAGATGAACCGGGCCAGCGGAGATGGACCGGAAAGGTAGTGCGTGATCCAGAAGGAGAGGCCTGAGTAGTTGCGCTCACCAGTAGCCCTCCTCTTACTGATGAGCTCTGGCTTTTACTGGACATGAGGTGACAAAATGACCAGCGGAGCCGCAGTAGAGACAGAGGCGATTGGTGATTCTCCGTTCCTTCTCCTTGGCCGAGATGCGGATACCCCCCAGCTGCATAGGCTCAGCATCCGAGCCGGCGGAGGAGGGTGGCAGTGATGCGGCAGGTGGCAGTGATGTGGAGAGGGGAGCAACGGAGAACGCGAGCTCCTTTCCACGAGCTCGGCGACGAAGATCAAACCGTCGCTCTATGCGAATAGCGAGAGCTATTAAGGAGTCCAGACTGGAAGGAACCTCCCGGGAGAGGATCTCATCCTTAACCTCGACGAGGAGACCCTCCAGAAAACGAGCGAGCAAAGCCGGCTCGTTCCAGTCACTAGAGGCAGCGAGAGTGCGAAACTCAATAGAATAATCCGTTATGGATCGATTCCCCTGACATAGGGAAGACAGGGCCCTGGAAGCCTCCTCCCCAAAAACAGAACGGTCAAAAACCCGTATCATCTCCTCCTTAAAGTCCTGATACTGGTTAATACACTCAGCCCTCGCCTCCCAGATTGCCGTGCCCCACTCACGCGCCCGTCCGGTAAGGAGAGAAATGACGTAGGCGATGCGGGCTGCGCTCCTGGAGTAAGTGTTGGGCTGGAGAGAGAACACCACATCACACTGAGTGAGGAATGAGCGGCACTCAGTGGGCTCCCCAGAGTAACACGGCGGGTTGTTGATCCTGGGCTCCGGAGACTCGGAAACCCTGGAAGTGGGCGGTGGATCGAGGTGGAGTTGGTGAACCTGTCTTGTGAGGTCGGAGACTTGGACGGCCAGGGTCTCAACGGCATGTCGAGCAGCAGACAATTCCTCCTCGTGTCTGCCTAGCATCGCTCCCTGGATCTCGACGGCGGAGTGAAAAGGGTCCGGAGCCGCTGGGTCCATTCTTGGTCTGATTCTTCTGTTATGTACTTGAGTGAAGACCCAAAAGCGGTTTTAACAGAAATCAGAGTTCTTTAATGAAAAACGGGAATGGCATAAATCCTCTTCCAACGTTGTCAATGGAACAAAAAGAACGTTAGTATAATGCAGGATGCACCTGCCAGGCAGACTCCGACAGGATAGGACAAGGTGGAAGCAAACGAGACGACAGCTTGCTTCTGGCATCAAAAACACAAACAAGAATCAGACACTGAAAGTAGCAGGAACAGAGAGAGAAATAGAGACCTAATCAGAGGGGGAAGAGAGAACAGGTGGGAAAGAGTGAATGAGCTAGTTAGGGAAGATGTAGAACAGCTGAAGAATGAGAGACAGAGAAGGTAACCTAAAAAGACCAGCAGAGAGAGACAGAGTGAAGAGAAAGGACAGGAACAGACATAACAAGACATGACAGTGTGTGTGTGTGTGTGTGTGTGTGTGTGTGTGTGTGTGTGTGTGTGTGTGTGTGTGTGTGTGTGTGTGTGTGTGTGTGTGTGTGTGTGTGTGTGTGTGTGTGTGCATCCGTGTTTTTGGTTGACCAATTCTCATGGGG
The DNA here is from genome assembly GCF_036934945.1 of Oncorhynchus masou masou. Classification (NCBI taxonomy): domain Eukaryota; kingdom Metazoa; phylum Chordata; class Actinopteri; order Salmoniformes; family Salmonidae; genus Oncorhynchus; species Oncorhynchus masou. The sequence continues at coordinate 16,029,450 of NC_088242.1, forward strand.
ACCAGATAGTAAAACAAGAAAAATTCAGACAAGTGGGAACATTTCGCTGGTCCTGACAAGGAAAAAGTAAATATTTTAGGGTTAGTGATAGGGTTAATGATACATTTAGGGTTAGAAGTAGGGTTTGGGGTTAAGGTTTGGTTTAGGGTAAAATAGGATTTTGAATGGGAATCATTGTTTGGTCCCCACAAGGATAGTACAACAAACACATGTGTGTAAGCGTAACATGCGTTGCAAAATAAATGCAAAATAAATGTACATATACATGTTATTCAATGATTGCACCCACACTGCTCGCGCGCGCCAATGAATGTCTGCGTTGCCAAGCGCTGAAATAGAAGTCAGTTCTATTTGTGATACTGAACGCGGTGCAAGTCCTGCCTCTCCCATCTCCTCATTGGTTTATAGAAGCAGATACCCATGTGCCATCTCCTCATTGGATATACCCACATGGGTGATTGAAAGATAAACTGAGGTTGGTCGGTTGTGGTAATACACCTTATTATGAAAGTTAGATACCAATCGTCATATAAAGTCCAAAGAAGAAAAAGCCTGGAAGGAGGAGAGATGACAAGAAATGATTCGGTTGACCGTTTTATGTGTGGATTAATTAGAGGACCTTGGGCATTTCAGGTAAAATAACAACTCAACGTTAATAGCCCAGGACAAACAAGCTAGCAACAGCAAGCTAGCTAAATAGGACAACTTAGCTAGCAACTGCAAGCTAGCTGGCTAAATTGACTAAAATGTTTAATGCTTTTCAACCTGTCCCCAAATTAATATAATTGGTATAATGGCAAAAAGCCCCTGCCTCACACAGGAAGCGACGCAGGTCCTAATCCAGGCACTTGTCATCTCCCGTCTGGATTACTGCAACTCGCTGTTGGCTGGGCTCCCTGCCTGTGCCATTAAACCCCTACAACTCATCCAGAACGCCGCAGCCCGTCTGGTGTTCAACCTTCCCAAGTTCTCTCACGTCACCCCGCTCCTCCGCTCTCTCCACTGGCTTCCAGTTGAAGCTCGCATCCGCTACAAGACCATGGTGCTTGCCTACGGAGCTGTGAGGGGAACGGCACCGCAGTACCTCCAGGCTCTGATCAGGCCCTACACCCAAACAAGGGCACTGCGTTCATCCACCTCTGGCCTGCTCGCCTCCCTACCACTGAGGAAGTACAGTTCCCGCTCAGCCCAGTCAAAACTGTTCGCTGCTCTGGCCCCCCAATGGTGGAACAAACTCCCTCACGACGCCAGGACAGCGGAGTCAATCACCACCTTCCGGAGACACCTGAAACCCCACCTCTTCAAGGAATACCTAGGATAGGATAAAGCAATCCTTCTCACCCCCCCTTAAATGATTTAGATGCACTATTGTAAAGTGGCTGTTCCACTGATGTCAGAAGGTGAATTCACCAATTTGTAAGTCGCTCTGGATAAGAGCGTCTGCTAAATGACTTAAATGTAAATGACTTAAATGGTTCAGAGTTTGTTTTGACATTTCAAACTGTTTGGCGTGATCGCGCTTGGTGTGGGGGGACAAAATCCATTTGCGCACGATGGTGTACGATAGTTCACGCTCTCGTTCGGTTTGGGTATGGTGTAAGTTGCATGCATGCGTGTGTGTGTGTGTGTGTGTGTGTGTGTACTGAACACTCAGATCAGTCAGTCTCCTTCCCTAGAAAGCATAAACCAGCCGGCTTAGTGCTTATAAGGAAAGATGGAGAAAGAAATGTAAGGCTTGATAGATGAATACCACAGGAAATACCACACACATTTCAGCTTTACTTTACATCAACTGTCTTTTCTTGTCACTGTGGGGCTACACCCCATGCTTGGTGCATCCTAACAGAACATTAACCACACACTCATGCACACACACACACGCACGCACACACGCACACACACACACACGCACGCACGCACACACGCACGCACACACTCTCAAGCTGTCTGAGGCCCTGCACGCCTAGTGGAAGAGCTATGTTTGATGATGGGTATATGACTTCCATGGTTGCGCAACAAAGCCAGACTGCTTGTCAAAACTATGTAACCACACATTGGGCTCCTTCAGACCGTTTGAGTAAAGTGAATGTTCCGTTGTGATGAGGGAAGCATGCACACACACACACGCACATCCCAAACACTCACCCCCCACACAAGCAGATCAATGGGAAGGAAGGATTGAGGAGAGGAAAGGCTTCTTTTCCAGATGGTGATTCAGTTCTGATCCTTGGACTTGAACACGAGCAAAATGTCCAGCCGCTCTAATCCTGTGTATGGGTTAGTGAAATAAACCAGGTGTGGATCAGGATGAAGGCATGGAGCTCTGAGCTGAGTGCTCTGGTTCATAATATGAATAATTCACTTTTGAAGTAGGAGAGGAAGACATAGGCTGCTTCCAAATGGAGCTGATAGTTGGAACTATATTAAAAGATTTCAGTGCAGCCTTTGATGTTATTGATCATAAATTGTTATTGAAGAAACTCACTTGCAATGCCTTTACATCACCTGCCATCACATGGTTGGAGAGTTACTTACCCAATAGAACCCAGAGAGTGTTCTTCAATGGAAGCTTCCCTAACATCAAATATGTATAGTGTGGTGTCCCTCAGGGCAGTGTCTTTGGGCCATTACTCTTCTCTATTTTTAGAAATTACTTGCCACTGGTCTTACACAAAGCTAAAATTACTATGTATTCGGATGATTCCACACTCTACATGTCAGCACCCAAAGCCAATGAGCTCACTGAAATTCTAAATAAGGAGTTACTGTCAGTATCAAATGGTCTTAAATTGGTCTTAAATACATCTAAAAGCATTGTATTTGGTTCAAAACATTCTCTAAGATCTAAACGTCAACTGGAGTTGTGCATAAAAGGTGTGACCATTGAGAAAGTTGAGGAAGCTAAACTCCTAGGTATACCTCTGGATGGTCAATTATCATGGTCAAGCCATACTGACAAAGTTGTTGTGAAGGGGTATGAGGGGTATGTCTGTTATAAAAAGATTTCACACAAAAATCAACTGTACTAGTTGTTCAGGCTCTAGTCTTGTTCTATCTTGATTACTGTCCTGTAATATGGTCAAGTGCAGCAAAGAAAGACCTAGCAAAGCTGCAGCTGGCTCAAAACATGCCTTGTCCTTAACTGAACATACAGAACTAACATCAACAACATGCATGCCAGTCTTTCCTGGTTGCGGGTTGACGAGAGATTAACTGATACTCTTCTAGTTTTTATGATAAGTATTACTGTAATGAATATGCTAGATGGTCTGTATAATCAAATAACATTCAGTTTAGACACCCGTACATACCCCACAGGACTTGCCACCAGGGGCCTCTTCACAGTCCCCGAGACCCAAAACATTCACGGCAACGCACAGTATTACACAGAGCCATGATCACATGGAACTGCCTTCCATCTCTAATTACTCAAGCAAACAGAACAATTACTTAGAAAAAAGATTAAACAACATTTTATGGAATGTTTGTACTATTTTTATTATTATACTGTATATTGCTTGTATATCGTTGTATTTTAAACTTGTGTGACTATCCTTGTCTATTAGTGTATCAGTATTTTGTTAATTGTCATGTTTTGTGTTTTTTGGAGCTGTGCCATTAATAAGGCAAGGATTTGAGACTAAATTAACGTTAACGGCTGGTGTTACATAATAGCAATCAGTGTCCCTTCCACTATCCATTCTCTCCCCTTTTCCCTGCTGTTGTATTTTCATTATTGAAATGCAATCATCTGATAATGACTTCCAGACTCGCAGACTCACAGTGGGCTTCTCAGTAGAGGAACTGAGTTGAGGAGCAACAGAAATTACTCAGCTATTCAACACCAATATAGACCCTGGATAGCTTTTTTAAAATTATTATTTTTATTTTTACCCCTTTTTATCCCCAATTTCATGGTATCCAATAGTTTTTTACTAGCTACTATCTTGTCTCATTGCTACAACTCCTGTACGGGCTCGTGAGAGACGAAGGTTGAAAGTCATGCGTCCTCCGATATACTACCCAACCAAGCCGCACTGCTTCTTAACACAGCGCGCATCCAACCCGGAAGCCAGCCGCACCAACGTGTTGGAGGAAATGCCATGTACCTGGCAACCTTGGTTAGCGCGCACTGAGCCCGGCCCACCACAGGAGTTGCTGGTGTGTGATGAGACAAGGTCATGCCTACCGACTAAGCCCTCCCTAACCCGGGCGACGCTAGGCCAATTGTGTGTCGCCCCACGGACCTCCCGGTCGCGGCCAGTTACTACAGAGCCTGGGCGCAAACCCGGAGTCTCTGATGGCACAGCTGGTGCTGCAGTACAGCGCCCTTAACCACTGCGCCACCCGGGAGGCCCGACCCTGGAGAGCTTGAGAATCTTTAATTGTTTCATGAATTATACTTTGCTTATTTTTGAGTCATTATTTCAATTGTTTTAATTAACCCACTGATATTCCTTTAAAGAGTGTCAATGCATGAAAATACATTAAATAAAGAAAATGTCTTTATGACTGAGTCTAATATGGTAAGAAATGACCATTAGATGAAATCACAAAATAACAATTCCCACAGGAATCACATGCACATTCTAAAAATGTATACACTCACTGTACAGTAAGTCACTTTGGATAAAAGCATTTTCTAAATAGCACATATTAACAGGATAAAAAAAGAAGGGAAACCACAGAAGCAACCACAATATGGCAGGGAAGCTACTCCCTTTATTTTATTGTGGTGTGACTCATTCTAAATGTCATGCCATTGTGATGACGAGATGTGAAAGTGATGGGAAAGGGAGCGTTTCAACATACTAAGAGAGACAGAGATTAGTGAGGAAAATCCACAGTGAAAAAGACTGCGATCTGCAGAGAGAGGAGATTAACAAAGGATTAGACTGAATGTGTGTTAGAGAGAGAAAGAGTGTGATGGTGAAGAGTGAAGAGTGAAAAATACAGTGAGTGAAAGAGAGAATGTGACAGATAGAAGACAAAAGAGAAAGATGAACAGATTGAGCAAAAGAGGGTAAAGAGAGAAAGGAACAGAAAGAGAACGAGAAGAAAAGAAACAGAGAGTGTGAAAGAGAAACAGTGGTGCATACATAGGCCTACTCAAAGCTGTCCAGAGTAGCTAAGGATATGACAAGGAGGGGGAGGAGCTTTGGCCTTGGGTCCCTGGGCACAGAAGGTGCTGCATTGCTGCTGGTGCAACACTGATTGAAAACTCTACTGCTGCTCTACAAATAGTTTTAAACTCTATGTCTGATTTTTTGGCTATGGTGCCATTACAGATTATTTGGGGGGGGGGGGGGGGGTAAAAGACCAAATCTGCAATGGCACTATAGACAAAAATTAGACATACACCAGCTGTGTGTGAAATTTGGTGGCTCTATGTCACAAAGTCACTGCAGTAGGGCAGCAGTACAGCTTTAAATCAGTGTTGAAGCTGCAGTAGTTTAAGCCTGGGGTAAGTTTAACCTTGGATTAAGTATAGCTGGTAGAGTTTAAAACTATTTGTACAATATGGCCACCAACCAGCTGCATGAGGACATATTGGACTAGATATTGGACTAGATTCACATGGCCAAATGTCCATAAATAATTGGTACAAATCTTTTTATGACATCTCTGGAGAGACATGAAAATAGCTGTGCAGCAATGCTCCCCATCCATCCTGACAGAGCTTGAGAGGATCTGAGTAAAGGGTCTGAATACTTATGTAAATGTGTTACTTCAGTTTTTTGCATTTAATACATTTGCAAAAATGTATAAAACCTGTTTTTGCTTTGTCATTATGGGGTATTGTGTCTAGATTGATGAGGAAAAAACAATTGAATCCATTTTAGAATGAGGCTGTAACGTAACAACATGTGGGTAAAGGTCTGAATACTTTCCGAATGCTCTGTATATGGTACATTTTGACCCTTTTATTGTGTGTTCCAGACCCCTTCACACATCTTAAGCCATCACTGGGCTGTATGTACCAATTATTTCTGGAGATATGGCCATGTGGATCGTGTCCAATACTGCCCCATGCAGCTCGTCGGCGGCCATACAAAAGCGGCATACTACTCAGATGATCTTGATCAACCAAGTTGATTCCACCTGTTGACCCTCTCTCATTGCCATACACTTGTCACTAATTATCAGGACTGCCCTTGTAACAGTACTCTTCTTGCGTTGTGTACAATCAATCAACGACATGAACTCCAACGTGTAGCACCAGTCATGGAGATTTATTCTGATAGGAACAGCACAAAATTGCACGTCATGCAATGCACAGCTCACCATCCAACTCCGCACTCACGCACGCTGGTTTGGTGCTTGTTCACTGGGCATGTAGTTACCAAAATAATACAATTACAATATACAATATAATATCTTTAACAATGTGCCTGATAGGAACAGCACAAAATTGAACGTCATACAATGCACGGCCCACCATCCAACTCTGCACTCACGCACCGTACAAAATATACAAACCCCCCCACCAGACACAAATAAGTTGCTAGTTAGTATTAGCGGGAAATCTCTACAACAAAATGCACAACAAATATTCACCAAAAAACGATGCATCTTATGTCTGATGTTCGAATAACATTTACAAACAAATTGATATGAATTGTACATTTAAATCATCACTTGGGAGTATAAAAATCACTTTTGATGTACAGTGCTTTGCAACCAACAACTTACCGCTGGTAAGATGCCCTGTTGAGTAGGTGAAGGCAAGACCAAACTAAAACCAAAAACCCATTGGCTTAACAATAAAGTGGCAAGGGGAATCACCAATATAACCCTGTTACACCCTGATAGGCCATTCACAACTGTAGATGGTATTGAAATCATGTCAAGCCATTCCTCAGTTTCTTTCCAGTTGTTTGCATCCAAGTTAAGAATAAGTTTATTTCCTATTTTCAATGTATATTTTAGTTAAATCATAACATTAAGATGTCATGTAAATTCTTTATTTCCTTATTTGAGATATATTGATTGAATAGCTTCATCCTTATCACTTATAATTGACATTTTTGTTATGCAACCTGCTTATGTCTCACCTTTGTTGCAGAACCACACGTAAATCCAACTTTACCATGTTGAACCACAAGTCCTCAGTAAATATGTGAACTTTGGCACTCTCTGTCATCTGCTTGGTCTCTGACCGGAGCAGAGCACCCCTGGTGACATCTATCCAAACAGTTACCTATCTTGGGTTTCTTAGCCTATTTGTCAGTGGCCATATTGGAAACGACCGCCACGGGGGTAATGGACAAAATCTGCGACGGCACTATAGCCAAAAATGAGGTCGTAAGAGTACTTTATGGTCAGAATGAGTGTCTATATTATCTGTGGAGTTTACTTAGGGGGTAGATAACATTGCAAAGTAATTTTTAGGTTTGGAATTATTTTACCCTATCTTCTTCTAGAATAAAAAACATGAGCTGGCGCACACCCTGAAAAATGTATTTGTTTGGAGGTGCTGACTAACTGCGATTAGTGCAACCAATGACAATAGTGAGGGGTGTGTCATAATGATTAAGTTAATTAGAATTCATTAGTGAAACTGTTAAAAAAAATAGTGTATGGCATATTAAACATATTAGGCTATTGTTATCATATAGAAACACAATTAAATATTGTACATAATATTTGCATTAACATACATTATTGTTCAATTCAATTTCAAATATTTAATTGTTTCGTATTTAACTTCATATTTGTTACATGTATTATTTTGGTTCAACCTTAATGCATAATAAGCATCATCAACAGGAAATCAGGAGGGCAGCCATTTTATTAAAATGGCCACCCTGTTTGACTGACAGGCATAACAGACCGCCTTCTTTAGGTATTTAGTATTAGTGTACCACGTTTGATACTTGTATCATAAAATGGAACAATTATTTCACCTATCCACTGGACTATTAAATACGAACTAACTTAAGATGCTATTTATTTGTGTTGTGTTTACAATGACATTTAGTAAGATTAATTATTTTGTCAGAAGTTCCAAGTATGTGAGATGTTTATTGTTGATAATTTCATTGTTTTTAGGTGCTGTGAAATACCCCCTCAGTACATTGTGAAACAGTTCTCAAGTGAAACAATCAGTGCTTGGCTGGCTGGCTTACTCCTGTCATCACACACTTTAGTGATGACAGATCTATTTGAAGATCAAGTCAGTTTCTTTCATTCTATCTTCCTTTTGGGTATTTTTGTGCGTTCCTGTCCTTTTTGCAAAAATAATCATATATATATATTTATTTATTTTTGATTGATGACACATGCAAACTGAGCCCATTCACTTGGACGAACTAGAACATCAGCTAATATTTCTGTGTGGAAGGCCAATAGACAGACTGGAAGCAAAACAAAGATTCAGTCCAATAAAGTGATGGCCCATGTCTTATCCTCTTTATAGCTCCAATGAAATTTAAAGGCAGTGTTCCCGCGTCCGTGTAGACTGCATTCACGGTAAACGCTGCATATGTTGGCTCAATTGGAAATTACCTTTACATTTCAATACGGACCTTCCATGATTCGGACCTTCCGTGATACGGATTGAATGCAGCCCCTAATTCAACCCATGGCCATTGTCGTTCGCAATCGAGGCCAACGGGGTAGAACGCCCTAGTGTTCCATTGAAGTTAATGAAGAATCCTGACAAAACTTTCTTCAAGTTTGACCTTTACATTTAAAGATAATATAAAATCTGAGCACATATAGTTGTCATTTCACATACAGTTCAGAAAGTATTCCCACCCCTGGACTTTTCCCACATGTTGTTGTGTTATAGCCTGAATTCTAAATGGATTGAGACAATTGAGATTGTGTCACAGGCTTACACACAATACCCCATAATGTCAAAGTGGAATTGTTTTTAGACATTTTTACAAATTCATTTCAAGTGAAAAGCTGAAATGTATTTAGTCTAAGTATTCAACCCTTTTGTTATGGCAAGCCTAAATAAGTTGAGGAGTAAACATGTGCTTAACAAGTCAAACAATACGTTGCATGGACTCACTCCGAGTTTAACATGATTTGCGAATGACTACCTCATCTCTGTACACTACACATACAATTATCTGTAAGGTCCCTCCAATTGAGCAGTGAATTTCAAACACAGATTCAAACACAAAGACCAGGGAGGTTTTCCAATGCCTCGCAAAAAATGGCATCTATTGGTAGATGTGTGTAAAAAAAAAAAGAAGCTGACTTTCAATATTCCTTTGAAGATGGTGAAGTTATTAATTACACTTTGGATGGTCTATCTATTCACCCATTCACTACAAAGATTTCACCTTGAGGACAATGGTGAATTTAAAATAGTTACGGAGTGTAATGGCTGTGATAAGAGAACTGAGGATGGATCAACATTGTAGTTACTCCACAATACTAACCTAAAATTACAGAGTGAAAAGAAGGAAGCCTGTAAGGAATAAAAAATATTCCAAAACATGCATCCTGCTTGCAATAAGGCACTAAAGTAAAACTGAAAAACATATGCCAAAGAAATTCACTTTATGTCCTTGTCACATAGAAGGCCAGAAGGCTAAACTGGAAAGCCTCATCTCTAGCCAAATAAAAAGATGGCGGAGCCGCACAAGTTCTTCTGTACAAGGGTGTTTATTTACATTACATGTTCAATATTTTCACTTTGTAGTTATGGGGTATTGTGTGTAGATGGTACAGAGAGAGAGAAAAAATATATATCTATGTATAAAAATAATACTTTTTTGGGGGGTAAATCAATTTTAATATTGCAGATAGATTGGAGTTTCCAACAATATAATTGTCTGCATCACTTCCAATCCCCCATATATTTTTTTGAAAATAATGATATATTTATACACTACCGGTCCAAAGTTTTAGAACACATACTCATTCAAGGTTTTTTGTTATTTTTTCATATTTTCTACATTGTAGAATAATAGTGAAGACATCAACACTATTAAATAACACATATGGAATCATGTAGTAAACATGTGTGTTAAACAAATCAAACTATATTTTATATTTGAGATTCTTCAAATAGCCACCCTTTGCCTTGATGACAGCTTTGCACACTCTTGGCATTCTCTCAACAAGCTTCATGAGGTAGTCACATGGAATGCATTTCAATTAACAGGTGTTCCTTCTGAAAAGTTTGTAGAATTTGTAGAACTTTACTTCTTAATGCGTTTAAGCCAATCAGTTGTGTTGTGACAGGGTAGGGGGATATACAGAAGATAGCCCTATTTGGTAAAGACCAAGTCCATATTATGGCAAGAACAGCTCAAATAAGCGAAGAGAAATTACTGTCCATCATTTCTTTAAGGCTTGAAGGTCAGTCAATATGGACAATTTCAAGATCTTTGAAAGTGCAGTCGCAAAAAACATCAAGTGCTATGATGAAACCTGCTCTCATGAGGACCGCCACAGGAATGGAAGACCCAGAGGATATGTTCATTAGAATTACCAGCCTCAGAAATTGCAGCCCAAATAAATGCTTCAGACACATCTCAACATCAACTGTTTGTAGGAGACTGTGTGAATCAGGCCTTCATGGTTGAATTATTGCAAAGAAACCAAAACTAAAGGACACCAATAATAAGAAGAGACTTGCTTGGGCAATGGACTGCCTGCGGCTATGGAACCCTGACCTGTTCACCGAACGTGCCACCTGTCCCAGACCTGCAGTTTTCAACTCTCTAGATACAGCAGGAGCGGTAGAGATACTCTGAATGATTGGCTATGAAAAGCCAACTGACATTTACTCTTGAGGTGCTGACCTGTTGCGCCCTCAACAACCACTGTGATTATTATTATTTTACCCTGCTTGTCATCTATGAAAATTTGAACATCTTGGCCATGTTCTGTTATAATCTCCACCCGGCACAGCCAGAAGAGGACTGGCCACACCTCATAGCCTGGTTCCTCTCTAGGTTTCTTCCTGAGTTCTGGCCTTTCTAGGGAGTTTTTCCTAGCCACCATGCTTCTACACCTGCATTGCTTGCTGTTTGGGGTTTTAGACTGGGTTTCTGTACAGCACTTTGTGACATCAGCTGATGTAAGAAGGGCTTTATAAATGCATTTGGTTGATTGATTGGACATTAGACCGCTGTAAATTTGAGATTTTTGGTTCCAACCGCCGTGTCTTTGTGAGAGACGGTGTGGGTGAACGGATGATCTCCGCATGTGTATATCCCGCAGTGAAGCATGGAGGAGGAGGTGTTATGGTGTGGGGGTGCTGTTCTGGTGACAGTGTCTTTGACGTATTTAGAATTCAAGGCATACTTAACCACAGCATTCTCCAGTGATATGCCATCCCATCTGGTTTGGGCTAGTGGGACTATCATTTATTATATTATTTATTTATTTTGCTCCTTTGCACCCCATTATTTTTATTTCTACTTTGCACATTCTTCCACTGCAAATCTACAATTCCAGTGTTTTTTCTTGCTATATTGTATTTACTTTGCCACCATGGCTTTTTTGCCTTTACCTCCCTTATCTCACATCATTTTCTCACATCGTATATAGACTTGTTTCTACTGTATTATTGACTGTATGTTTGTTTTACTCCATGTGTAACTCTGTGTCGTTGTATGTGTCGAAATGCTTTGCTTTATCTTGGCCAGGTCGCAATTGTAAATGAGAACTTGTTCTGGTTAAATAAAGGTGAGATAAAAAAGTAAAAAATTGTTTTTGTTTTTCAAAAGGACAATGACTCAACACACCTTAAGGGCTATTTTACCAAGAAGGAGAGTGATGGAGTGCTGCATCAGATGACCTGGCCTCCACAATCCCCCAACCTCAACCAAATTGAAATGTTTTGGGATGAGTCGGACTGCAGAGTGAAGGAAAAGAAGCCAAGTGGTCAGCATATGTGGGAACTCCTTCAAGACTGCTGGAAAAGCATTCCAGGTAAAGCTGGTTGAGAGAATGCCAAGAGTGTGCAAAGTTGTCATCAAGGCCAAGGGTGGCTGCTTTGAAGAATCTCAAATATAAAATAAACACTTTTTTGGTTACTACATGATTCCATATGTGTAATTTCATAGTTTTGATGTCTTCACTATTACTCCAACCTTACCACCCCTCCCTCAATTGGAGCAAGCTAGGGAACAACAACGCTTAGGCCTGCATTTCAAGCTTATTCATACTATATACATTTTATGGACAGTCTATTTTACAATAGTTTTATTTTGTTTGTTTTTAACTCTTGTCCTTAACCTATATACCTATATACGTTTTACGGGCACAATATGTTTTACATTAGTTATCTTGTTGTTATTAGTCCCAACTTTCAGCTCCATTCAACCCATCCCATCTATATATTAACGCCATCCATATTGGATTTCTATTTGCCATATATTTTTCAACTGTGCTGTTATGTTTCACAAAAGTTCTGAACCTTTCTATTCTCATTGTTCCTACAAATTGTAAATAAACATGTTTGATCGATTGACTATGACTTTTCAGATCGCCCCGTAGTGCTATCTGCAGGGTTAGCTCCAGGTAAATAATGCAATTCTTCAGCCATTCCTGGACCTGTGACCAAAAACAATACTTTCTGAAGGCACTGAATCTCTACATCAAAGTTAAAGGCTATTTCCCCAAAAGCATCGTATTCCCTATATAGTGCATTACTTCAGGCAAGAGCCCTTGGTCAAGAGTAGTGCACTATATAGGGAATATGGTGCCATTTGGGATGCAAATAAAGTGTCAACAATCTATCACACATAGGAGATTGATATTCCGGATCTTCAAATGATCCAAAGTGGTAAAATATTGCTGTTGGACACGTAGAGGAAGAAAGAAAAAGAGTCGTCCCAGACACAGAAAGATTATCAGGAGTCACGCATGTTTCAAGGAAAATATAAGAAGGGGAAAACTATGGCTTCATCCCCATTGCCAACCTATTCCCTATAGTGTACTGCTTTTGAGCAGAGCCAAATAGCACCCTATTCCCTATATAGTGTACCACTTTAAGTCAAGAGTAGTGCACTATATAGGTAATAGGGTGCCGTTTGGGACACACATGTCCCACCACTTCGGTCTGCGCCCTCCTTGCAGGAATGATCTAGTAGGAGGGGATGAAGATTCCTGGGCTGAGTCCCAAATAGCACCCTATTCCCTACATAGCCAATACAGGGCTCTGGTCAAGAGTAGTGGAGTATATAGGGAATAGGTTGCCATTTGGAACTCTGACAGAGGCTGAAGAGTCCTGGATTCCTGAGATCCCAGAATAGAATTTGCTGCTCATTATTGGATCCAGGTTTCAGGGTTGGCACACTGAGTCTGTCTGTACGCTGCCTGATGATATAAGTCTGGGGGATGTTCCATCTGTATAGGCCATTCAGGGTAAAGGTCTCATTTAAGTTGCCATGTTAGCAAATTAGTGGTTGTAGAAATTATATTGGAATATGCTGACATTTGTTATGGTCTCTCAATGTGTAATGCTAACAATGTGTTGAGTGTCTCAAAAGGATGCACCAAACATTTCTGAAGGGGCGCTCATCATCAAAATCATGGGTACCGGCGCAATTATATCACCATATGGCCTACCAAACTAAAGATATGCCCGCAAAACCAGCTTCGTCATTATTCAATTCATTCTGCCCAGACATTTCAATTTGTTTAACTTCAGACAAAGATATGAAACAGCTGCCTCCTCAAGTATTTAGAAAAAGCAACGAAACAACAATAACAAAACAACAGCCACAAATCAAGTAACTGAATTGCCAAAACTGAATGTTTTGTTATGAAACTAAAGGAAACCACTGGTGTATCTGATTTGACTAAAGCAAAGCAAGTTTATGTAACATTTCCAACTGCCATAATATTCATGGTGTGGTTTGTATTTTAATGACCATAATGAGTATCGTCAGAGAGTCTGATCCCTATTAGCTTAAAGGGATACTGCAAGATTTTGGCAGTTAATGAACTCGTGGATATCTTTTTTGTTGTTGTATCTGCCTGCTATATGAAGGACGTTAGAGCTAGTTTTGCGAGCCAATGCTAACTAGCTTTAGCGCAATGACTGGAAGTGTACAGGTACGCTAGCGTATTCTTAACAGAATCTTGCAGTATCCCTTTAATTCTAGCCATTACCCAGCATACCTGGATAAATGAACACACTAGCACTGCTTACTGTGGAATAGACACAAATTACTTATTCCAAATTTGTGACAGGTGATTTTCTTCATAACGCAGTCGTGTACATTACACAATTTTCTTACAAATTCCAAATTGTTGTTAGCTAGGTGGCTAACATGATCTAGGCTAGGGGTTAAGGTTATGGGTTAGGGTTAAGTAACATGCTAGCTAAGTAGTTACAGTTGTATGAAAACGTTTGGGCACCCCTCTGAGGCAGCATAATAATTTACTCTGTTGGCACAGAAAATGATCACAGTGGCATGCCATTCAGTACTGGGGTATTGTCCAGACAATGATTTTTAGTGTAGCAATATTAAGTTGTATGAAATTAAATCAGATGTGAAAAATAAGCTATGCAAAAATGTGGGCACCCTTCTGTTGATTTGAATACCTGTAACTACTTCGCACTGATTAATTGGAACACACAATTGGTTTGGTGAGCTCATTAAGCCTTGAACTTCATAGACAAGTGCATCCAATCATGAGAACAGGTATTTAAGGTGGCCAATTGCAAGTTGTTGTTCTCTTTGACTCTCCTCTGAAGAATGGCAACATGGGGGGCCTCAAAACAACTCTCAAACATTATGGTTTAGAGGAAGGATACAAAAAGCTATCGCAGAGATTAAAGCTGTCAGTGTCCACTGAGAGGAACATAGTGAGGAAATGGAAGACCACAGGCACAGTTCTTGCTAAGGCCAGAAGTGGCAGGCCAAGTAAAATATCGGAGAGGCAAAGGCGAAGGATGGTGAGAACGGTCAAAAACAGCCCACAGATCACCTCCAAAGACCTAAAACATCATCTTGCTGCAGATGGTGTCACTGTGCATCGCTCAACAATTCAGCGCACTTTGCACAAGGAGAAGCTGTATGGGAGAGTGATGAGGAAGAAGCCTTTTCTGAACACACGCCACAAACAGAGTCGCTTGAGGTATGCAAACGCACATTTGGACAAGCCAGCTTCATTTTGGAATAAAGTGCTGTGGACTGATGAAACAAAGATTGAGTTATTTGTTCATAACAAGGGACGTTATGCATGGCGGCAAAAGAACACAGCGTTCCAAGAAAAACACTTGCTACCCACAGTAAAATTTGGTGGGGGTTCCATCATTCTGTAGAGCTGTGTGGCCAGTGCCGGTACTGGGAATCTTGTTAAAGTTGAGGGTCGCATGGATTCCACTCAATATCAGCAGATTCTTGGGAATAATGTTGAAGAATCAGTCACAAAATTGAAGTTACGCCGGGGCTGGATATTTCAACAAGACAACGACCCAAAACACTGCTCAAAATCTACCCGGGCATTTATGCAGAGGAACAAGTACAATGTTCTGGAATGGCCATCCCAGTCCCCAGACCTGAATATCATTGAGAATCTGTGGGATGATTTGAAGCGGGCTGTCCATGCTCAGCAACCATCAAACCTAACTGAACTGGAGATGTTTTGTAAGGAAGAATGGTCCAAAATACCTTCATCCAGAATCCAGACACTCATTAGAGGCTATGGGAAGTGTCTAGAGGCTGTTATTTGAGCAAAAGGAGGCTCTACTAAATTGATGTGATATTTCTATTGGGGTGCCCAGATTTATGCACCTGTCTGATTTTTTTTAAATGCATATTGCACATTTTCTGTTAATCCAATAAACCTCATTTCACTACTGAAATATTACAGTGTCCATCAGTTATTTGATAGATCAAAAGGAAATTGCTGATCAAAACACCCAATTATTTATAAATGGAAATCATGGAAATTGCAAAGTTGCTAAAATGATAAAGTTGTCTATGATGTGATTCAAACACGCAATGTTTGGGTTGCTAGATCTTTGCATTATTAGCAAGGGTTGGAACAGAACCGAAAACGGGAAAATAACCACATTTTTCCAGGAACAGAATCAGAATTGGGAACAAAAGTGATCTATACTGATCCTGGACAGAACCATTATTTTAAAAGCATGGGAACCGGTTAATAATGTTATTTTACGTTCTGGGCATTTTTTTCAGTCCCACAAAAATGCAACAAGGTGCCTATGCAAAGCCTTCACTCTGTTACTCAGAAACTTACTCCAGTGTCTGCCTGCCAACTGAAAATCTTTGCCAGTGTGTGTGCATATTTTGGCAACCTAACTCCCAACTTGGAAGTTCAAAGATGTTCAAAGTTCCTCCATAGAAGCTGCACCTCAATGGGTATAATTCTGTGGGCCTAATTCAGATAATGCATGTCATACACAGTGCTTCAATCCAAGCTCTCTCCCCGCTGCAAAATTTCAGTCACATTTCGCATCCTACAATTGGCTGTCCATCGCACATGTAAACAACCCTAGCTTGCCCGCCTGCACTGATTGGTGAAGTAATTTAATGTAGAGCTAATGTAAAAAAGAGGTTTAAAAAGGACAGAAAGAAATTATACAACCCGTACATTTTGGGGGGTTCAAACTGGTTCTGAAATGTATTTTGGTGGTCGGACATTGGAACGAAAACATTTTTATTCTGTTCAGAATGAAACGATTGTAAAATTATTTTGGTTCCAACCCCTGGCCCATCCATCCCCCCTGACCAACCTCCCTCCTACTGTTTCAATCTTAATTAGCCTAGTGTCTTTATCTGTGAAATGCTCTGTATACAAAATTGTGTACTGTACACAAATAATTGAATTTCCAAGAAATAATTTGTCTCTTTCACAATAACCTGTGATAGTGGGCTGGATAAATAGATATATGATACCACCAACTCCCTCAACCATTGTTCTTTAGTCTTACATATGCACACCCCTTGACCTATTTAAGTGCTCTTAGCCTTGGGCTAATTCCCAATACCCCTCAGGCTGGGTGAAGTTGGGGTTGGGGTCTGTCAGTTCAGTCAAAGTATCCAGAAGTGGACTTGTCTTGTTTTTCTTGTGTGCCTGCTTCCCAGAGGGAAAGGAAACTGCACGTTTCGCGACTCGAGAGGAGAGCTGTGTCCTGCTTTGCTCTCCAGGGCAGAGCGCCACTGAAAGGAGCTACAACTGGGGGGGGGGTCTGTGATTCAGGGAGATTCTGTGTGAGAAGTGTGCAGGATGGCATGGAATAAAGGAGTGTATAGTTTCTGTGGAAAAAGTGTGAGCGTGTGTGTTTCAATTGTGGGGTTGGTCATGTTGCTGGGTATCAGAAATGACCTGTGCGAGTGAGACAGGTTGACATTTCAATGGTGAGAGCAGTGCAGAAAGTGTCATATGCTGAGGCACTGAGGAAAGTAGAGGATGGTGGGCAAAGGGTGAGGGAGCCTATGAGTAGTAGGCCAGTACAGAGTGACCCAAACATATATATATTTTTCATCACATTTTCAAACAGTACATTTATATTTTCCAACTGGGCTATACATTTGGGTGAGGTTTTTTTCTTGCCTGAGTAGCCTCGTTTCACTGCCAAAAATAAAATCAAACCATCTGGTGTTCAGCAAAATAACACCATGTCAAATACAGGTTGCCTCGTCAAATAATTAACATCCAATCACATTAACAGTTACTCTCTCACTGGAGACCTTCACTCTTTCACAGACATTTAGAAACAAAACATGACTTTCGAGTAGTAAGACATGTATGAAAGCAACAGATACCATTAATAAGAAGGGGCTAGTAGCGTCTTATATGGTAAGCTACCGGGTGGCTAGGACTGGAAAGTCCCAACTATTGTGGAGGACTTAATTCTTCCTGCTGCAGCAGATATGGCTGGGACAATGCTTTGGGGAAAAGGCCCAAAAAACTATACAGACAATTACTTCATCAAACAACACTGTTTCACAACGCATCAGTGTTTTGAAACAATTACGCAGGAAATGTTTTGAAACAGTTACGGTTTCACATACAAGCCAGTGCGTTACAGCTGGGTGAGTCAAGAGATGTGGCGGGCCTGGCACAGCTCCTGGTATATGTTCGTTACATTATTGGGGAGGGGGATAAATTAAGGAAGACATCCTCTTTCGCAAACCACTGGAAACCAGGACAACATGAGAGGATATTTTAAAGTACTGGACAGCTTTGTGACATCAAATAGACTTTGGTGGTCAAGATGTGTTGGTATCTGTACTGACAGCACAAAAGCCATGACAGAGAGACGTAGTGGAGTGGTAATGCCCATTCAAGCAGTTGCTCCCGACGTACACTGCAGCATCCACCGAGAGCCTGTGCTGCCAAGGGAATGCCTGACAGCTTGAAAGAGGTTTTGGACACTACAGTGAAAATGGTTAACTTTGTTAAAGCAAGGCCTCTGAACACTTGTGTATTTTCTGCATTATGCAATGATATGGGCAGCGACCATGTAACGCTTTTACAACATACAAAAGTCCGCTGGTTATCAAGGAGCACGGTATTGACACGTTTTTTTAAAATTGAGCTTAAAGTTGAGACGAGCTTAAGGTTTTCTTTACTGACCATAATTTTCACTTGGCTGACCGCTCGCATGATGACGTGTTTCTCACATGACTGGCTTATCTGAGTGATGTTTTTTCTCGCCTGAATGATCTGAATCTAGGAATACCGGGACTCTCTGCAACTATATTCAATATGCGGGACAAAATTGAGGCTATGATTAAGAAGTTGTAGCTCTTTCCTGTCGGCATTAACAAGGACAACACACAGGTCTTTCCATCATTGTATGACTTTTTGTGTGCAAATGAACTCAAGCTTACGGACAATGTCAAATATGATATAGCGAAGCACCTGAGTGAGCTGAGGTGCACAATCACACAGGTACTTTCCTGAAATGGATGACACAAACAACTGGATTCATTATCCCTCTCATGCCCTGCCTCCAGTCCACTTGCCGATATCTGAACAAGAGAGCCTCATCGAAATTGCAACAAGCGGTTCTGTGAAAATTGTATTTAATCAGATGCCACTGCCAGATTTCTGGATAGGGCTGTGCTCAGAGTGTCTTGCCTTGGCAAATCGCGCTGTTAAGACACTGATGCCCTTTGCAACCACTACCTATGTGAGAATGGATTCTCGGCCCTCATTAGAATGAAACTACAAGCACAGACTGTGTGTGGAAAATGATTTAAGACTGAGACTCTCTCCAATACAACCCAACATTGCAGAGTTATGCGCATCCTTTCAAGCACATCCTTCTCATTAACCTATGGTGAGTTATTCACAATTTTTGATGAACAAATTAGCTTTTATATGTAAGATGTCTAAATAAAGAGCTAAATTATTGATTATTATTACATTTTTATTTGTGCCCTGGTCCTATAAGAGCTCTTTGTCACTTCCCAGTTTTGTGACAAAAATTCACACTCATTGTTATGTTTAATAAATGTATCGTATAGTGTGTGTGTGGCTGACCCTCGTGCTAGAGACCCCCTC
The DNA here is from genome assembly GCF_036934945.1 of Oncorhynchus masou masou. Taxonomy (NCBI): domain Eukaryota; kingdom Metazoa; phylum Chordata; class Actinopteri; order Salmoniformes; family Salmonidae; genus Oncorhynchus; species Oncorhynchus masou. The sequence continues at coordinate 16,048,917 of NC_088242.1, forward strand.
TAGCATGAGGGTCAGCCACACACACACTATACGCAGCTGGAGGTTGATGTACATTTTCCCAGGGGTGTTGGCAGTCATCAGCCTATGAACCCGAGGTATTCTGTTAGCACTGAGATGTTTTGTCCTAAGAGGAAGCCCACTGTGAGAAGCCCATCAGCTCAAATATAAATATCATGTCATATTAACCTCTGATAAGCCTCCCAGTAAAGCAATAAAAATAATCATGAATCCCAGAAAAGCATTGGAAAAAGCCAACATTAGGGCCTCCCGAGTGATGCATAGGCGTCACTACAGATCTGGGTAGGATCCCGGTCTGTATCATAAACGGCCGTGATCGGCAGTCCCATAGGGCAGTGCACAATTGGCCCAGCATCGTCCCGGGTTAGGGAAGGTTTTGGCCGGGGCAGTGGGGGCGGAGCTTTACTTGGCTCATTCGCGATCTAGTGACTCCTTATGGCGGGCCGGGCACCTGCAGGCTGACCTCGTCATCGGTTGAACGGTGTTTCCTCTGACACATTGGTGCGGCTGGCTTCCTGGTTAAACGGACGGGTGTTAAGAAGCGTGGTTTGGCAGGTTGTTTCGTAAGACACATGACTCGACCTTCGCCTCCCGAGCCCATTGGGGAGTTGCAGCGATAAAACAAGATCGAAATTGGGGAGAAAGAGGGGTTAAAATACAAAAACATTAACCTAGGTAGCCTAAGAAACAAGGTTAATGAAATTGATAACTTGCTAGCAATAGAAAGCATTCGTATACTGGCTATCTCTGAAACTTACTTAGATAATTCCTTTGATACATTGGTAGAAAAATATAGTTATAACATCTACAGAAGAGACAGGATTGCCAAGGGCACAAATTGGCTAAAAAAAATTGATAATAAGAAGATTGTGGGAGCTGTTTTTTTAGACTTCAGTGCAGCCTTTGATATCATTGATCATAACACATTGCTGGAAAAACGTAGATGTTATTGATCGTGGATTGACAGTGACGTATCTAATAAAACGCAAAGGGTTTTCTTTAATGGATGCCACTCTAATGCACATTCGGTTGAGTGTGGTGTAACGCAGGGCAGCCGGATTGGACCATTATTGTTTTCTGTGTTCACTAATGACCTTTTGCTGACCTTAAATAAAGTCTATATGTCCAGGTACGCTTACGACTCAACAGTATATACTTAACATAGAGCTCCAGTCAGTTTTAGAATGGTAACTAGCAATAGGCTGGTGCTAAATATCTAAAAAACTAAAAGCACCATCTTTGGTAGAAATCACTCACTCAACCCTAAACCTCATCTGGATCTATTATTGAATAATGTGGCAATTGAGCAAGTTGAAGAGACAAACTACTGGGTGTCACCATACATAGCAAGTTATCGTAGTCAAAACATATACTCAATGGCTACTAAAACGTGAAGAGTTCGGTTAATGATAAGGCTTTGCTTTGCTTTCTTGATATCTCAGTCAACCTGAGGCCCTAGTTTTGTCGCACCAGTTTTATGGTCAGGTGCGGCAAAGAAGGACAAAGGAAAATTGCAATTGGTCCAAAACAGAGCAGCATGGACTGTACTTAGATGTACACGGAAGGCAAATGTCAATGACATGCATGTCAATCTCTTCTGGCTCAGAGTGGGGGAGAGATTGACTGTATCACTATTGGTCTTTGTGCAAGATGTTGAAGGTACCGAACTGCCAGTACAAGCCGTTGGCACACAGTTCGGACACTCATCAGTATCATACATGAAATGCAACCAGAGGTCTCTTCACAGTCCCCAGGTCCAGAACAGAGGCTGGGAAACACACAGTATTAAATAGAGCCATGACTACATGGAACTCTCTGCCACCCCAGGTAACTCAAACTAGCATTAAAAACAGATAGAAAAACAGATAAAATAACACCTTACAGGTCCTTTAAGGAAATCAGTCAATTGAAATAAATAAATTTGGCCCTGATCTATGGATTTCACATCACTGAGCAGGGTTTCAGCCATAGGTGGGCCTGGGAGGGAATAGGCCCACCTACTGAGGAGCCAGGCCCAGCCAATTAGAATGAGTTTTTCCCCACAAAAGGGCTTTATTACAGACAGAAATACTCCTCTCTAAAATGACGTTGGAGGCATCTAATGGTAGAAAAATCAACATTCAATTATTTGCTCTGGTGGACATTCCTGCAGTCAGCATGCCAGTTGCACGCTCCCTCAAAACTTGAGACATCTGTGGCATTGTGTTGTGAGACAAAACTGTACATTTTAATGTGGCCTTTTACTGTCCCCAGCACCAGGTGCCCTTGTGTAATGATCATGCTGTTTAATCAGCTTCTTGATATGCCACACCTGTCAGGTGAATGGATTATCTTGGCAAAGGAGAAATGCTCACTAACAGGAATATAGCCAAATTTGTGCACAACATTTGAGAGAAATAAGCTTTTTGTGTGTATTGAACATTTCTGGGATTTTTTATTTCTGCTCATGAAACATGGGACCAACACTTTACATGTTGCGTTTATATTTTTGTTCAGTATGTATTTATGTATAATATGTATTTTATTTGTTGTGTTGTTTCCTGTTTGGACAACAGGAAGAGAGCCACTGCCTCGGCAGCAGCTAATAGAGGATCCTAATAAATACTAAAATACTAAGTAATACTGCATAAAAATAAATTATATTTTTATCCTGAATTGAAAGCGTTATTTTTGGGGCAAATCGAACATAACGCATCACTGAGTACTCATATTAACAAGAAGGGTGGTGAATGCATCATGTCATGGCTATGCTTGTTATCGACAAGGACTACAGAGTTTTTTCAGATAAAAATAAACAGAATACAGCTACAAGCAAAGGCGAAATCCTAGAGGAAAACCTGGTTGTCTGCTTTCCAACAGACACAGGGAGACTAACTCACCTTTTGTAGGACAATAACTGAAAAAAAGGTCAAATCTACCCTGGAGTTGCTTACCAAGACAACATTGAATGTTCCTGAGTGGTCTAGTTACAGTTTTGACTTAAATCATCTTGAAAATCTATGGTAAGACTTGGCTGTGTAGCAATGATCAACAATAAACTTGACAGAGCTTGAATAATTAAAAAAATAATACATGGGCAAATATTTTACAATCCAGGTGTGCAAAGCTCTCTTACTCTGAGACTGTGAATATGGGCCCAAACGTGCAGCTCAGTCAGTGGGCCCACATACTGGGGGTTTGATATCATTGGCTGGCTGGCTGTCCCCTTAAACTGTGAACAGGCTGAATCTGTGTCCAGCCTAGTGGGTGTCAGATATCGCCTCCATCAGCTGAGAGCAGAAAGCAGGGCCAAGGCACATCTACATTCTGTGGCTTTGATATCATTGTCTAGCTCTGCTGTCCCTAGTGTGAAAAGTGGTGGAAGTGGCTCCTTCTGGATACTGTCTCTACTTTTGGACAACTCTTGGACATCTCAAGGATGATCAAAGAAAATTGGGATGTACATGATCTCAATTTGGAGTGTCATAGCCAAGTGGTGTGAATATTTATGTAAATGTGATATTTCTGTATAACATTTTCAATACATTTGCAAACATTTCAAAAAACATTTCTAAATTCAGGCTGTAACAGAACAAAATGTGGAATAAATCAAGGGGTGTGAATATTTTCTGAAGGCACTGTATTATAAGAATCAAACCACAGGGAGTTCCAACCACAACAATGAAAACATAAACAAAACTTCCATGTTTGGATGTCTGGATATCCCATGGCAATTCTTCACACCTTGAACAAAGTCATTCCTAACTTGTCTTACCTTAATTAAATAAAAACTGTTATGCCATCAGAGTAAATTGACAATCGGATTAGCCACAAGTGGTGTCCTTTTGAGAGGAAGGTATGAACCATGCCAAAACAATTAGGATTTTAATTTATCATTAAAGATTGGGTTTTATATCGTATTTTATCATTGATGTGATGCCAGTTATAAGAGCAGTATCTTCCCTTCTTGTGACACTTTCCACTAAGCAAAACATTTCTTTGTATTTGTAATGCTATTAAGATGAATTCCAAATAGTAATGAATTTCAATATGATGTTCTGCCCTTTACAGTCTTGAGTACATGAAATATGTGACACTTGACTGTGGTATTTTACAGAGAACTTGACAGATAGAAATACTCCAATTACTTAGCCTTTAATAGTCAAGTATTTCTGATCGGTTTTCAACACACCCAACATTTACAACACACCCAACATTCAAAAAGGAGACAAAATACAATGGCAATACACTATCAGCAAAGACGGTTGAAGTCAAAAGGTCACATGACTGAACAAAACCCAGAAGTCCTTGTTTTTTATAGCAGCTTTCTTTCATGGAAAATACCACTGGCCCATTGGCCTAATATTCCCATAAAATATATGAATAATAACATCAAATATGTTGAGGAAAGAGTTCAAATAAATACATCACATGCAGGGTGTTTTGTGGGTAAGATGTGTTCCCGTCTCTGAATGCTACGTAGGTGTATTTCCCCAGTGCAGATGTAGTCTGTTGAGCTTCCAAACATGTTGGATGCAACTGTTCTGTTCACCTATGTGTGTCTGTGTCTGTGTGCTTTAGCTCTGCCAGCCTGGTTTAACTGATAAACATCAGTCTGGTACGTACGCTTTAACAAAAAGATAGGGGTGAAGGTATTGAGAGAGGAGGGAGAAATAGAGAGACAGAAGAGAGGGGGAGAGAGAGACAGAGAGAGGGTATCACCAATGAAATGTATTGTCTTATGCGTCATTCCTCATCATGCTTATCTTTTTGCAAAAGCTTACAGTGTGCACATGTTACACACACACACACACACACACACACACACACACACACACACACACACACACACACACACACACACACACACACACACACACACACACACACACACACACACACACACACACACACACACACACACCCCTGTGTAAAATCAGATTTTCTTATCCACACTTTTACCTTTTTACTTTTCACTTTTAGTTCCACTAAATGACAACATAGGTAAAAGTCTTCACAACTCTTTGAGACACACACACACACACAAACACACGTGCCACCTTTGGCTTGCCTCACACGTGAGCCAAGAAGATGGTGCTTGCCTCATTATCCTGGGCCCCCTCCAGGGTTCTCCACATGGGGTTGCCTATAAGAACACGGGGGTGGGGTACTGCTGGGAAAGCCGCAGAGAGAGACCCTGTACTAGATGGAGGTCTGATAGAGGCAATGCTCCACATACAGTCAGACCACAGCCAAGTTGACTCTGAGCCAGGATGGGGGTCTTGGGAAACTGTCAGGATACAGTGTGCAGTATTAGTTTGGAGCTGGTGTACAGAATCACCGTCCAGTAACTTACAGGTGCAGGGTACAACAAGTAAAGTCATTACCAAAAGGGCACACAATGGTTGAATCAACGTTGTTTTCACGTCACTTCAATTAAACTACATTAAACCAATGTGGAATAGACGTTGAGTTTACGTCTGTGCCCAGTGGGGACCTCTGTGTCGAAACGTTACTCAGTAACACTGCAGGTGAATTCAGCAGCGTGTGGGTATGTACCAGTTAAAGGTTTGGACACACCTACTCATTCAAAGGTTTTTCTTTCTTTTTTTAAACAATTTTCTACAACATAGAATAATAGTGAAGACATCAAAACTATGATATAACACATATGGAATCATGGAGTAACCAAAAAAAGTGTTAAAAATATCTAAATATAATTTAGATTCTTCAAAGAAACCACCCTTTACCTTGATAACAGCTTTGCACACTCTTGGCATTCTCTCAACCAGCTTCATGAGGAATGCTTTTCCAACAGTCTTGAAGGAGTTTCTACATATGTTGAGGACTTGTTGGCTGCTTTTCCTTCACTCTGCAGTCCAACTCATCCCAAACCATCTCAATTGGGTTGAGGTCGGGGGATTGTTTATTTTATTTTATTAGGCAAGTCAATTTAAGAACAAATTCTTATTTTCAATGACGGCCTAGGAACAGTGGGTTAACTGCCTGTTCAGGGGCAGAGCGACAGATTTGTATCTTGTCAGCTCGGGGATTTGAACTTGCAACCTTTTGGTAACTAGTCCAACGCTCTAACCACTAGGCTACCCTGCCACCCCGATTGTGGTGGCCAGGTCATCTAATGCAGCACTCCATCACCTTCTTGGTCAAATAACCCTTACACAGTCTGGAGATGTGTTTTGGGTCATTGTCCTGTTGAAAAACAAATGATAGTCCCACTAAGCGCAAACCAGATGGGATGGCTTAATGCTGCAGAATGCTGTGGTAGTCATGCTGGTTAAATGTGACTTGGCCTTTCACCAAATAGGGCTATCTTGTGTATACAACCCTACCTTGCCACAACACAACTGATTGGCTCAAATGCATTAAGAAGGAAAGAAATTCCACAAATGAACTTTTAACAAGGCACACCTGTTCATTGAAATGCATTCCAGGTGACTACCTCATGAAGCTGGTTGAGAGAATGCCAAGAGTGTGCCAAGCTAACATCAAGGCAAAAGGTGGCTACTTTAAAAAATATAAAATATATTTTGATTTGTTTTTTTTACTACATGATTCCATGTGTTATTTCATAATTTTGATGTATTCACTATTATTATACAATGTAGAAAATAGTACAAAATAAAGAAATACCCTTGAATGAGTAGGCACTGTATATTTTTTTCATGAATGCACAGTATTATGTCTTGTGCTATGAAAGGCCTTTAAACTTCTCCCTACATTGCCACATAAAAATCGGCCCTTCTGTTGGAAATCAATGTAATTTGTCGTTTTACACAACACTTGCTTGTTAGATAAAATATCACTTCAAACAGGACTTCCATACTGTAAATCATGTGGGTTTGGTTGAGCGGACTCTGTGTTTTCACACACAAGTAACAATTTATCAGAGTAGGGAAATGGGCCTCTCTGTCCAATGAGAGAGAGAGAGAGAGAGAGAGAGAGAGAGAGAGAGAGAGAGATTGCACAGAAGACAACTGTGGAACCTCAATAGAACAATCATTAGTCTCCCAAACCTTCCTTCCTGAAAGGACAGACAGACGAGTATGTACAGCTTGGCTATATCCTACTGTTTTTCCCAGTCAGAACATCATGAACCTGGACACAGGAGGAAAGGGCAACAGAAGTGCTCAAGCAGTAAAGAGCTCAACAATGATTAAATCCTGCTCCACAGCAGCCTGTGGTGAGAGGGTGTGTTGGTCAAACCTGAAATGGTTTAATGTGTGTGTGTGTATTCACCTCATTCCTCTTTGATGAGGTCAGTGTGGAAAGTGACACCAAAGAAGCAAAGCAAAAACACTTTTTTCGCTCCATAAATATTAGACGTAGCAACTGGCAACACTTTTGTGGTTCTATGTTCTATGTGGTTCTATGTTGATCTTGTTGCTGAAACTGGATGGATTTGTTTGGAGAGTGGATGTGTGCAAGATAGCAATGATTAAATTCTCAATCCAAAAGCCTTCCTAGAGTGTTTTACTTTAACATTCTCCTCTGGGTTGTTTCTAAGCAGTGTTCAGGTTGAAAGACCAGCACAACTTATTCATAAAATGTTTATTTTGTTCGTACAGAAAACTACAAAGAAATACATTTGGAGATAAATGAACAATACATTCTTCCTTTCAAGAACAACCCTGAAATAATATTGTTTTGATAAATAAAGTTTATTCAATTCAATCACAAGAAATTGGAGAAAAAAAGATGACTAGATAAACGAACTCAACACAGAGACAATTGATTTATTCCAGTTGAATGTCTCTGACTCAAGAACACTAAAGCTCACAATGACAACACACACATCTCTATTGTCTATAGCGAAACGCGTGCGTGTGTGCACACACACACACACACACATACATACATACATACATACATACATACATACATACATACATACATACATACATACATACATACATACATACATACATACATACATACACAGACACACTCTCCATCTCTCTCTCTATGAGAAATATCCGCACACACCATTTTTTCCATTTGATTAAAGAGTTCAGTCTCCTCTTCTTTGCACTACATCCAGTTCCTGTGATTTTTGGCAGTAGCATGTATTTCTTGAAAAAACACAGATGTGTTTGAGCTGACCTATGTGGCAATCCAAGTGATAGCTGATGATGAACAGAGTCTGAGTCTGCATCCCACCCTATAACCTACAGTACAGTAAGTTCCAAAATGATTGGCACCCTTGATAAAGATGAGCAAAAAAGACTATAAAATAAATAATACAAATACTGGGCTATAGACTACATGGTAATATTTTTGACAATTACATTCTTTTATACTAATACAATTGCTCAGAGACAGAGATTTTGTTTAACAAGCAGTATATTTCTCTCTCAAAATGATACCTTTCAATACACACACCTTCATATCAAATAGAAAACAAATTGATTTGTCACAATCAAATCAAAGATTATTTGTCACGTGCACCGGATACAACAGGTGTAGTAGACCTTACAGTGAAATGCTTACTTACAGGCTCTAACCAATAGTGCAAAAAAATGTGTTAGGTGAACAATAGGTAAGTAAAGAAGTAAAACAACAGTAAAAAGACTATAAAGGCTATAAAAGTAGCGAGGCTACATACAGACACCGGTTAGTCAGGCTGATTGAGGTAGTATGTACATGTAGATATAGTTAAAGTGACTATGCATATATGATGAACAGAGAGTAGCAGTAGTGTAAAAGAGGGGTTGGGGGGTGGTAGGTGGGACACAGTGCAGATAGCCCGGTTAGCCAATGTGCGGGAGCACTGGTTGGCCGGCCCAATTGAGGTAGTATGTACATTAATGTATAGTTAAAGTGACTATACATATATGATAAACAGAGAGTAGCAGAAGCATAACAATGAGGGGTTGGGGGGCACACACAATACAAATAGTCCGGGTAGCCATTTGTCCAGGTAGGAAAGGGCAGTGTGGAGTGCAATAGAGATTGCATCATCTGTGGATCTGTTTGGGCGATATGCAAATTGGAGTGGGTCTAGGGTTTCTGGGATAATGGTGTTGAAGTGAGCCATTACCAACCTTTCAAAGCACTTCATGGCTACGGATGTGAGTGCTACGGGTCTGTAGTCATTTAGGCAGGTTGCCTTTGTGTTCTTGGGCACAGTGACTAAAGTGGTCTGCTTGAAACATGTTGGTATTACAGACTCAATCAGGGACATGTTGAAAATGTCAGTGAAGACACCTGCCAGTTGGTCAGCACATGCCCGGAGCACACACCCTGGTATTCCGTCTGGCCCAGCAGCCTTGTGTATGTTGACCTGTTTAAAGGTTTTACTCACGTCGGCTACAGAGAGCGTGATCACACAGTTGTCCAGGAACAGCTGATGCGCTCATGCATGCCTCAGTGTTGCTTGCCTCAGAGCGAGCATAGAAGTGATTTAGCTCGTATGGTAAGCTCGTGTCACTGGGCATCTTGCAGCTGTGCTTCCCTTTGTAGTCTGTAATAGTTTGCAAACCCTGCCACATATAAGACGAGAGTCAGAGCTGCTGTAGTATGATTCAATCTTAGCCCTGTATTGACGCTTTGCCTGTTTGATGGTTTGTCGCAGGGCATAGCAGGATTTTTTTGTAAGCTTCCAAGTCCCGCACCTTGAAAGCGGCAGCTCTACCCTTTAGCTCAGTGCGAATGTTGCCTGAAATCCATGGCTTCTGGTTGGGGTATGTACGTATAATCACTGTGGGGACGACGTCCTCGATGCACTTATTGATAAAGCCAGTGACTGATGTGGTGTATTCCTAAATGTCATCGGAAAGATCCCGGAACATGTTCCAGTCTGTGATAGCAAAACAGTCCTGTAGTTTAGCATCTGCATCATCTGACCAATTTTTTATAGACCGAGTCACTGGTGCTTCCTGCTTAATTTTTTGCTGAGTTGTGGTTGGATTTGCCAAATGGAGGACGAGGGAGAGCTATGTACGCGTCTCTGTATGTAGAGTACAGGTGATCTAGAATTCTTTCCCTCTGGTTGCACATTTAACATGTTGATAGAGATTTGGTAGAACTGATTGAAGTTTCCCTGCATTAAAGTCTCCAGCCATTAGGAACGCCACCTCTGGGTGAGTGGTTTCCTGTTTGCCTATTTCCTTATACAGCTGACTGAGTGCGGTCTTAGTGCCAGCATCTTTCTGGGGTGGTTAAACAGCCACGAAAAGTATAGCTGAAAACTCTCTAGGCAAGTAGTGTGGCCTGCAATTTATTACAATATACTCTACTTCAGGCGAGCAAAATCTAGAGACTTCCTTGTTTACAAATATGCACAGACTGCCTCCCCTCGTCTTTTTATTATTATATATTTTTTTAAGGGGTGGATCAGCTTAATATTGCGGAAAGAATGTTGCTTCCAATGTAATTGCCTGCATCATTTCCAATCCCCCATATATTTTTGGTAAATATATACATCCATACATGCATGCTTACATATACACATACAGTGGGGAGAACAAGTATTTGATACACTGCCGATTTTGCAGGTTTTCCTACTTACAAAGCATGTAGAGGTCTGTCATTTTTTTTATCATAGTTACACTTCAACTGTGAGAGACGGAATCTAAAACAAAAATCCAGTAAATCACATTGTATAATTTTTAAGTAATTACTTAGCATTTTATTGCATGACATAAGTATTTGATCACCCACCAACCAGTAAGAATTCCGTCTCTCACAGACCTGTTAGTTTTTCTTTAAGAAGTGCCCCTGTTCTCCACTCATTACCTGTATTAACTGCACCTGTTTGAACTCGTTACCTGTATAAAAGACACCAGTCCACACACTCAATCAAACAGACTCCAACCTCTCCACAATGGCCAAGACCAGAGAGCTGTGTAAGGACATCAGGGATACAATTGTAGACCTGCACAAGGCTGGGATGGGCTACAGGACAATAGGCAAGCAGCTTGGTGAGAAGGCAACAACTGTTGGCGCAATTATTAGAAAATGGAAGAAGTTCAAGATGACGGTCAATCACCCTCGGACTGGGGCTCCATGCAAGATCTCACCTCGTGGGGCATCAATGATCATGAGGAAGGTGAGGGATCAGCCCAGAACTACACGGCAGGACCTGGTCAATGACCTGAAGAGAGCTGGGACCACAGTTTCAAAGAAAACCATTAGTAACACACTACGCCGTCATGGATTAAAATCCTGCAGCGCACGCAAGGTCCCCCTGCTCAAGGCAGCGCATGTCCAGGCCCGTCTGAAGTTTGCCAATGACCATCTGGATAATCCAGAGGAGTGGGAGAAGGTAATGTGGTCTGAGGAGACAAAAATAGAGCTTTTTGGTCTAAACTCCACTCACCGTGTTTGGAGGAAGAAGAAGGATAAGTACAACCCCAAGAACACCATCCCAACCGTGGAGCATGGAGGTGGAAACATCATTCTTTGGGGATGCTTTTCTGTCAAGGGGACAGGATGACTCCACCGTATTGAGGGGAGGATGTATGGGGCCATGTATCGCGAGATCTTGGCCAACAACCTCCTTCCCTCAGTAAGAGCATTGAAGATGGGTCGTGGCTGGGTCTTCCAGCATGACAACGACCCGAAACACACAGCCAGGGCAACTAAGGAGTGGCTCCGTAAGAAGCATCTCAAGGTCCTGGAGTGGCCTAGCCAGTCTCCAGACCTGAACCAATATAGAAAATATTTGGAGAGAGCTGAAAGTCCGTATTGCCCAGCGACAGCCCCGAAACCTGAAGGATCTGGAGAAGGTCTGTATGGAGGAGTGGGCCAAAATCCCTGCTGCAGTGTGTGCAAACCTGGTCAAGAACTACAGGAAACGTATGATCTCTGTAATTGCAAACAAAGGTTTCTGTACCAAATATTAAGTTCTGCTTTTCTGATGTATCAAATACTTATGTCATGCAATAAAATGCAAATTACTTAAAAATCATACAATGTGATTTTCTGGATTTTTGTTTTAGATTCTGTCTCTCACAGTTGAAGTGTACCTATGATAAAAAAATTACAGACCTCTACATGCTTTGTAAGTAGGAAAACCTGCAAAATCGGCAGTGTATCAAATACTTGTTCTCCCCACTGTATATACATACACATACCTATATAGCCATACATACTTTAAAAAAAAAGAATATACCTTTATTATTATTCCCCGCAAAGCCTACCGCCGATCCCCCAATTGGAGTTAGCTAATTAACACTTCTGCTTTTACCTTCAATGTATACATCTTATACTGATTTTACAGACACAGTTTACAATAGTTCTCTCTTGTTTGTTCTTAGTCTTTCCTCTATTTCTGATGTTCTATTTGTAACTATGCTATTTCACAAAAGTTCCGAACTTATATACATTTTACAGATCCCGTATGCTTTACATTGTTTATCTTGTTATTAGTCCCACCCTTCAGCTCCATTCAACTGTCAGTTTTTTGGTCCTTAAATTAAATTGGTATATGTTTTTATTTATCACACTTTTCTTTAACCATTTATGATCTTTAATACAGGGCTGACATACAAGTTCCTTACTTTTTTCCCCTTCTACTTGCCTCTTCCATTTTTGTGGTAATGCTGGAATTAATTGGTTGTAATTTTGGGTAGAGCAGACATTTCCATATGTCTGTGTTAGCTGTAGGTGTGACATAACTCCACCAGTCCTATATATGATATCATTCACTAAAATTATACCTATTTTAAAAAAAATCTTTGATAAATACATTTTTTAAAATCAATTAGTATATTTGAAATTAACCACAATATTTGTTGTACTCTTTTTTCCGTCCTTTCAGGTGTAGTAAACTGAAATTGCAACCAACTTTCTAAGGCTTGTTTAAAAAAATAAAGATATTTTTGAGATCATTTCCTTTTCAAACAACCGAAAGTGAGCAGGTTGTAATCTGAATAGAGGGGAAAAGGCCCTTCCTGAATATAGGATGAGACATTTGTACCAATTGACTAGAGAACCAGTTTGGATTTAAGTATAACTTTTGTATGACTGATGCCTTTAGTGAGAGGTCTAATGTTTTAATATTTAATCATTTCTGTCCACCAAATTCATATTCGTTATATAAATAGGCCCGTTTAAATTTATCTGGCTTGCCGTTCCAAATAAAATGGAATATTTTTTGTTCATATAATTTAAAAAGCAGGTTACTAGGTGTAGGCAAAACCATAAGCAAATAGGTAAACTGTGATATAACTAAGGAGCTAATCAGAGTGATTTTCCCACAAATAGACAGGTATTTTCCTTTCCATGGGAGCAAGAGCTTATCTATTTTTGCGAACTTTCCATTAAAATGTATTGTAATGAGATAATTTACTTTGGGATATGAATACCGAGTATGTCCACATCACCGTAAGAGCATCACTCTTGTTTTTTGTTGTTGCTCTTTCTTACCGGTGTGTGCTGTTCTGTCTTTCTGGTGCAGTGTATATCCCGCTAGCTGAATATCTATGTCGTCATTCAGCCACGATTCCGTGAAACATAAGATATTACAGTTTTTGATGTCCCGTTGGTAAGATATTCGTGATCGTACCTCGTCTAGTTTATTGTCCAATGATTGCACGTTGGCGAGTAGTATTGACACAGTACCACAGGGTCCCAGTACAACTATACTGTACATTCTTCTCAATATTAAGGACTCCTCCCACTCCTCACACAAAGTATACAAAATAATAACTATACCATGACTCCATTCTCTTTTTCTTGTTGTTGTCAGGAACAAAAATAATTTGAGAACCGTGCTCCCAAATTATTACCAACACATCGATTGTCTAAAGAGACACTCTGCTTTTTTGACACCCCACTCCAAAAAGCAAGTTCTGCAGCTCTAGCTTTGTCTTACCTTGATTATTGTCCAGTCTTGTGGTTGAGTGCTGCAAGGAAAGACCTAGTTAAGCTGCAGCTGGCCCAGAACAGACCGGCACATTTTGCTCTTCATTGTAATCAGAGGGCTGATATAAATATTATGCATGCCAGTCTCTCTTGGCAACTATTTAAATATTTTATTTCACCTTTATTTAACCAGGTAGGCTAGTTGAGAACACGTTCTCATTTACAACTGCGACCTGGCCAAGATAAAGCAAAGCAGTGCGACACAAACAACAACGCAGAGTTACACATGGAATAAACAAACATACAGTCAATAACACAATAGAAAATTGCACACAGTGTGTGCAAATTTATTTATTTATTTTTATTTCACCTTTATTTAACCAGGTAGGCAAGTTGAGAACAAGTTCTCATTTACAATTGCGACCTGGCCAAGATAAAGCAAAGCAGTTCGACACATACAACGACACAGAGTTACACATGGAGTAAAACAAACATACAGTCAATAATACAGTATAAACAAGTCTATATACGATGTAATCAAATGAGGTGAGATAAGGGAGGTAAAGGCAAAAAAGGCCATGGTGGCAAAGTAAATACAATATAGCAAGTAAAACACTGGAATGGTAGATTTGCAATGGAAGAATGTGCAAAGTAGAAATAAAAATAATGGGGTGCAAAGGAGCAAAATAAATAAATAAATTAAATACAGTAGGGAAAGAGGTAGTTGTTTGGGCTAAATTATAGGTGGGCTATGTACAGGTGCAGTAATCTGTGAGCTGCTCTGACAGTTGGTGCTTAAAGCTAGTGAGGGAGATAAGTGTTTCCAGTTTCAGAGATTTTTGTAGTTCGTTCCAGTCATTGGCAGCAGAGACCTGGAAGGATGAGGTAAGATAAGGGGGGTAAGGTAATAAATAGGCCATAGTGGCAAAAATAATTACAATTTAGCAATTAAACACTGGAGTGATAGATGTGCAGAAGATGAATGTGCATGTAGAGATACTGGGGTGCTAAGGAGCAAAAATAAACAACAGTATGGGGATGGGCTATTTACAGATGGGCTATGTACAGGTGCAGTGATCTGTGAGCTGCTCTAACAGCTAGTGCTTAAAGTTAGTGAGGGAGATATGAGTCTCCAGCTTCAGTGATTTTTGCAATTCGTTCCAGTCATTGGCAGCAGAGAACTGGAAGGAAAGGCGGCCAAATGAGGAATTGGCTTTGGGGGTGACCAGTGAAATATACCTGCTGGAGCACGTGCTATGGGTGGGTGCCTTCTATGGTGACTAGTGAGCTGAGATAAGGTGGGGCTTTACCTAGCAAAGACTTATAGATGACCTGGAGCCAGTGGATTTGGCGTTGAATATGAAGCGAGGGCCAGCCAACGAGAGCATACAGGTCGCAGTGGTGGGTAGTATATGGGGCTTTGGTGACAAAACGGATGGCACTCTGATAGACTGCATCCAATTTGCTGAGTAGAGTGTTGGAGGATATTTTGTAAATGACATCGCCGAAGTCAAGGATCGGCAGGATAGTCAGTTTTACAAGGGTATGTTTGGAAGCATGAGTGAAGGATGCTTTGTTGTGAAATAGGAAGCCAATTCTAGATTTAATTTTGGATTGGAGATGCTTAATGCGAGTCTGGAAGGAGAGTTTACAGTCTAACCAGACACCTAGGTATTTGTAGTTGTCCACATATTCTAGGTCAGAGCCGTCAAGAGTAGTGATGCTGGATGGGCGGGCAGGTGCGGGCAGCGATCGGTTGAAGAGCATGCATTTCGTTTTACTTGCATTTAAGAGCAGTTGGAGGCCACGGAAGGAGAGTTGTATTGCATTGAAGCTCGTCTGCAGGTGAGTTAACACAATGTCCAAAGAAGGGCCAGAAGTATACAGAATGGTGTCGTCTGGGTAGAGGTGGATCAAAGAATCACCAGCAGCAAGAGCGACATCCTTGATGTATAAAGAGAAAAGAGTCGGCCCGAAATTAGAACCCTGTGGCACCCCCATAGAAACTGCCAGAGGTCCAGACAACAGGCCCTCCGATTTGACACACTGAACTCTGAGAAGTAGTTGGTGAACCAGGCGAGGCAGTCATTTGAGAAACCAAGGCTGTTGAGTCTGCTGATAAGAATGTGGTGATTGACAGAGTCGAAAGCCTTGGCCAGGTCGATGAATACAGCTGCACAGTATTGTCTCTTATCGATGGCGGTTATGATATCGTTTAGGGCCTTGAGCGTGGCTGAGGTGCAACCGTGACCAGCTCGGAAACCAGATTGCATTGCGGAGAAGGTACGGTGGGATTCGAAATGTCAGTGATCTGTTTGTTAACTTGGCTTTCAAAGACCTTAGAAAGGCAGGGTAGGATAGATATAGGTATGTAGCAGTTTGGGTCCAGAGTGTCTCCCCCTTTGAAGAGGGAGATGACAGCAGCAGCTTTCCAATCTTTGGGGATCTCAGACGATACGAAAGAGAGGTTGAACAGGCTAGTAATAGGGGTTGCAACAATTTCAGCTGATAATTTTAGATTGTCTAGCCTTGCTGATTTGTAGGGGTCCAGATTTTGCAGCTCTTTCAGAACATCAGCTATCTGGATTTGGGTGAAGGAGAAATGGGGAGGCTTGGGCAAGTTGCTGTTGGGGGTGCAGGGATGTTGTCCAGGGTAGGGGTGGCCAGCTGGAAAGCATGGCCAGTCGTAGAAAATGCTTATTGAAATTCTCAATTATTGTGGATTTATCAGTGATGACAGTGTTTCCTAGCCTCAGTGCAGTGGGCAGCTGGGAGGAGGTGCTCTTATTCTCCATGGACTTTACAGTGTCCCAGAACTTTTTGGAGTTTGTGCTGCAGGATGCAAATTTCTGTTTGAAAAAGCTAGCCTTTGCTTTCCTAACTGCCTGTGTACATTGGTTCCTAACTTCCCTGAAAAGTTGTGGGGTCTATTCGATGTTGCGCCACAGGATGTTTTTGTGCTGGTCAAGGGCAGTCAGGTCTGGAGTGAACCACGGGCTATATCTGTTCCTGGTTCTACATTTTTTGAATGGGGCATGCTTATTTAAGATTGTGAAGAAAGCAGTTAAAGAATAAACAGGCATCTTCTACTGACAGAATAAGGTCAATGGTCGTTTGACCGCAGACCCATTACGGACGCAAGTAATGAGGCAGTGATCTCTGAGAACCTGGTTGAAGACAGCAGAGGTGTATTTGGAGGGCAGGTTGGTTAGGATGATATCTATGAGGGTGCCTGTGTTTATGGATTTGGGGTTGTACCTGGTAGGTTCATTGATAATTTGTGTGAGATTGAGGGCATCAAGCTTAGATTTAGGATGGCCGGGGTGTTAAGCATGTCCCAATTTAGGTCACCTAACAGCACAAGCTCTGAAGATAGATGGAGGGCAATCAATTCTTATATGGTGTCCAGGGCGTAGCTGGGGGCAGAAGGTGGTCTATAGCAAGAGGCAACAGTGAGAGACTTGTTTCTGGAAAGAAGCTCAAATTGTTTGGGCACAGACCTGCATAGTAAGACAGAACTCTGCAGGCTATGTCTGCAGTAGATTGCAACTCCGCCCCCTTTGGCAGTTCTATCTTGTCGGAAAATGTTATAGTTAGGAATGGAAATTTCAGGGGTTTTGGTGGTCTTCTAAGCCAGGATTCAGACACGGCTAGGACATCCGGGTTGGCAGAGTGTGCCAAAGCAGTGAATAGAACAAACTAAGGGAAGAGGCTTCTAATGTTAACATGCATGAAACCAAGGCTTTTTCGGTTACAGAAGTCAACAAATGAGAGCGCCTGGGGAATGGGAGTGGAGCTAGGCACCGCAGAGCCTGGATTAACCTCTACATCACCAGAGGAGCAGAGGAGGAGTAGGATAAGGGTACGGCTAAGGGATATAAGAAATGGTCATCTAGTACATTCGGAGCAGAGAATAAAAGGAGCAGGTTTCTGGTCTCGTGTCTTTGGCTATACCGGATTAAGTGATATGAAATGCTATTCTATATAATTATTTCTCTGTAATTAATATTACCTGATTAAGCTAATCAGGTAAATGTAATTAACTAGAAAGTCGGGGCACCACAAAATAATGTTACTAGATCTGTTATCTTCCGGATAAACTCTTAAAGACCGAGTAATATTTTACATCAATAGCAGTCAATATTTAATCCTCACCTTATTCAGTCTCATCTGAAAGTTGTAAATTCTTCACGAACCCTGGCTAACAAGTTGAATCAGCAATACAACATTTGTTTTAATTATTTATTTACAAAATACCTTAATAATCACACAGAATTACATCTACACATAATGGATCATACATTGATTACAAATTATGTCATAAAGGTAAACGTCCCTTGCGGATGGAACAGATATGACGGCTGATTACACAAAGAAAGGGGGTTGGGTTTTGAATGAAAGAGCTGGAAGACTGAGCAACAAAGGGAGAAGCTATGCTATCATAAATACTGAATCTTATGCATTCTAAATAACCGCCCATTTGGAAAAAGAAAATGCAAGGAATATTTACTCTGAGCTGCGTTTCAATAGGTTGGTCGTAGATGGAAGGCCGGGTTGCCCAGCAGGGATCTCTTGTTGGGATCTCTACGTTGTAGTATGGTTGTGTGTGTTAGACTGGGTACGTAGTCTGTCCATTCCTAGCCAACGTT
Source organism: Oncorhynchus masou masou (assembly GCF_036934945.1). Taxonomy (NCBI): domain Eukaryota; kingdom Metazoa; phylum Chordata; class Actinopteri; order Salmoniformes; family Salmonidae; genus Oncorhynchus; species Oncorhynchus masou. Next base: position 16,067,390 of record NC_088242.1, read on the forward strand.
TACAGCGGCTGCTACTAACTCAACGGCTAGGAGGTATCACTTCTGGGGTAAATAAGAGTTCAAAGTTCATACCAAGTTGCCATTTGATCGTCACCTTCACATTGAACACAATGCTAATTTTGTTAGGTTATTATCTGAGCCCTTTTAATGTAGGACCGTTGTCCTCACGTCCTCAGAACAGGAAGTTACATTTTCGTAAAGGGGCTTATATAGGGTTGGGAGAGAGGGCCGTGTTTCATAGTTTACAACCAATGTCTGTTCACATGGGCATGGCCACTGAGTTGAGCATAGTTCACTCATGAAAACCAATTATCTTATTTAGAAAATAAAATTACATTTCATCTTTTCACAAATAGTTTCATATTTAAACTTTTAAATTACACAACAATTCAATGTGAATCTGATAACTAGAATGTGTAGACCTTCCAAGATACAGTTTATGACGTCCAATCATCAGTAATAATGTTTCAGATGCCAACTGATCTGACATCATATTTATTAAGGAGCAACGCATATTTTCAACTGGTTGGATTACCGAAATAGGGTTGTTTCCCACCTTTTGATGTTCCCAGACTCTATGTTAACAAAGGGATTTTCAATAGTCACATCGGTAGAGTAGAAGGGAAAAGGGGGAAAGGTATTTATGGGGGTCATAAACCTCCCCCAACAGGCCAACGTCATGACACGAGGCACGGTAGAATAGATTCAATGCATAATGTACAGACAAAGGTATGGTAGATGTGAATACAGTGGAGGTACAGTGGGGAGAACAAGTATTTGATACACTGCCGATTTTGCAGGTTTTCCTACTTACAAAGCATGTAGAGGTCTGTCATTTTTATCATAGGTACACTTCAACTGTGAGACGGAATCTAAAAAAAAAATCAAGAAAATCACATTGTGACTTTTAAGTAATTCATTTGAATTTTATTTCATGACATAAGTATTTGATCACCTACCAACCACTAAGAATTCCAGCTCTCACATACCTGTTAGTTTTTCTTTAAGAAGCACTCCTGTTCTCCACTCACTACCTGTATTAACGGCACCTGTTTGAAATCGCTACCTGTATAAAAGACACCTGTCCACACACTCAAACAGACTCCAACCTCTCCACGATGGCCAAGACCAGAGAGCTGTGTAAGGACATCAGGGATACAATTGTAGACCTGCACAAGGCTCGGATGGGCTACAGGACAATAGGCAAGCAGCTTGGTGAGAAGGCAACAACTCTTGTCGCAATTATTAGAAAATGGAAGAAGTTCAAGATGACGGTCAATCACCCTCGGTCTGGGGCTCCATGAAAGATCTCACCTCGTGGGGCATCAATGATCATGAGGAAGGTGAGGGATCAGCCCAGAACTACACGGCAGGACCTGGTCAATGACAAAAAGAGAGCTGGGACCACAGTCTCAAAGAAAACCATTAGTAACACACTACGCCGTCATGGATTAAAATCCTGCAGCGCACGCAAGGTCCCCCTGCTCAAGGCAGCGCATGTCCAGGTCCATCTAAAGTTTGCCAATGACCATCTGGATGATCCAGAGGAGGAATGGGAGAAGGTCATGTGGTCTGAGGAAACAAAAAGAGCTTTTTGGTCTAAACTCCACTCGCTGTGTTTTGGAGGAAGAAGAAGGATGAGTACAACCCCAAGAACACCATCCCAACCGTGAAGCATGGAGGTGGAAACATCATTCTTTGGGGATGCTTTTCTGCAAAGGGGACAGGACGACTGCAGGGGCCATGTATCGCAAGATCTTGGCCAACAACCTCATTCCCTCAGTAAGAGCATTGAAGATGGGTCGTGGCTGGGTCTTCCAGCATGACAACGACCCAAAACACACAGCCAGGGCAACTAAGGAGTGGCTCCGTAAGAAGCATCTCAAGGTCCTGGAGTGGCCTAGCCAGTCTCCAGACCTGAACCAATATAGAAAATATTTGGAGAGAGCTGAAAGTCCGTATTGCCCAGCGACAGCCCCGAAACCTGAAGGATCTGGAGAAGGTCTGTATGGAGGAGTGGGCTAAAATCCCTGCTGCAGTGTGTGCAAACCTGGTCAAGAACTACAGGAAATGTATGATCTCTGTAATTGCAAACAAAGGTTTCTGTACCAAATATTAAGTTCTGCTTTTCTGATGTATCAAATACTTATGTCATGCAATAAAATGCAAATTAATTACTTAAAAATCATACAATGTGATTTTCTGGATTTTTGTTTTAGATTCCGTCTCTCACAGTTGACGTGTACCTATGATAAAAATGATAGACCTCTAAATGCTTTGTAAGCTGGAAAACCTGCAAAATCAGCAGTGTATCAAATACTTGTTCTCCCCACTGTAAACCTAGGCATTGAGTGATGAGAGAGGTATTGTCTCTAGAGACATCAATTAAACCAGTTGAGGTCCCCAAGTGTGTGGGAGGTAGGACAAGAGGGTTCGCTGAGGCATATTGAGCAGTGCTGGAGGCTCTACAGTGAAATAAGACAATAATCACTAACCAAAACAGCAATGGACAAGGCATATTGACATTAGGGAAAGGCATGCGTAGCCGAGTGATTATAGGTTCAGACAGTTAGTGGGCCAGGGATAGCAGGCTAGCAGAAGTGCCTTAGAGGGACGTTGCGACGGAAGAAGTCTGTTGAGGAGATCCTGACTCCATCACTTCTTTTTATAAGAAACAATGTGTTGAAAATCCTAAATAGTTTGCAAAGTAAACTTACACACAGCTCTGACACAAACACTTACCCCACCAGACATGCCATCAGGTGTCTGTTCACAGTCCCCAAATCCAGAACAAATTCAAGAAAGCGTACAGTATTATATAGAGACAATATTGCATGACACTCTGTTCCATCTCATATTGCTCAAGTGAACAGCGAACCTGGTTTTAAAAAACAGATAAAGCAACATCTCACGGCACAACGCCTCTTCCCTATTTGACTTAGATAGTTTGTGTGTATGTATTGATATGTAGGCTATGTGAGCCTTTTGTAAAATTGTTTAATTCAAATTATGTCCATGAGCTCTTCTTGTGGATGAATGTTCTGTATTATGTCATGTTTCATGTTTTGTGTGGACCCCAGGAAGAGTAGCTGATGCTTTTGCAACAGCTAATAGGGATCCTCATTAAATACCAAATGCCAAAACTCGAGGAAATTCTACCCTTGACCACTGCCGCATTACTTTTTGACAGTTTAAGGCCCTCTCCCATCCTTCTTTCGGAAAGCCCAACCATGACTCCATCCTGCATCTTCCTGCCTACAAACAAAGATTCCAGAGAGAAGTTCCGGTGATCAGATCTGTACAGCGTTGGTCCGACCAATCAGAATTCCCGCTCCAAGACAGTTTTGATCACGTGGACTGGAATATATTCCAGGTCGCCTCTGGAGATAAGGTCAATGAACATGCCGACTCAGTTTCCGGATTCATAAAAAAATGCATAGATGACGTGATACCGATAGTATCTTTCAAAATGCACCTGGATCAAAAAACATAGATTGATGGCAGCCTTGTAGGAACACTGAAAGAGAGAGATTCTGATTATAAACAGGGCAAGGTGACAGGGGACAATAGTTTGGTTAAACAGTACAGATATGACTTGATCAAGAGGGTGAAACACAAGTACAGAGACAGTTGAGGAGCCATTCAGCAGCCAGACACAAGGCATACAGTATGTAGCAGGGGCTCCTAACAATCATGGATTACAAAAAGAAAGCCAGCCACATCGCAGTCACCAACGCCACCCTACCTGAAGAGCTAAACAACTTTTCTCCAGAGGACAATGACACAATGATTGTGAGCTGCCGAGGAGAGCCCCCAATGACAACATGGGCTACAAACTCTGTCTCCACTGAGGACGTATGTAAGTCATTCAAACGTGTTAACCCTCGCAGAGCTTCTGACCCAGATTGCATCTCTAGCCGTGCACTCAGAGCATGTGCAGATCATTTCAAATCTCTCCCTAGCTCAGGCCTCTATCACCACCTGTTTCAAGATGTCCACTATCATCCCTGTGCCCAAGGAGGGAAAGTAACTTAATTAAATGACTACCGACCAGTAGCACTCACTTCCAACCATCATGAAGTGCTTTGAGAGGCTACTTAAAGACCATATCACCTGCTCCCTCCCCGAAACACTCGACCCTCTCTAATTCGCCTACTACCCTGACAGATCCATGGACGACGCAATCACCATTGCACTACACACTGCCCTTCCCCACCTGGACAAAATAAATGCATCTGTGAGGATGCTGTTCATTGACTACAGCTCTGTCTTCAATAATATAATGCCCTATAAGCTCATTACAAAGCTCATGGCCCTGGGTCTGAACTCCTCTCTACGTAAATGGGTCCTGGACTTCCTGACGGGCCATCCCCAGGTGGTGAAGGTAGGCAACATTAACTCCTCAACACTGACACAGGGTCACCACAAGCTTGCGTCCTCAGTCCACTCCTGTTTTCTCTGTATACCCACGACTGTGTGGCCTCACAAAGTTCCAACTCCATCATCAAGTTCGCTGATGACTCGTCAGCTGATGACCCGACAAGTTCGCCTGATCACCAACAACGTCGAGACAGACTACAGGGAGGAGGTAGGCACTCTGATGGCGTGTTGCCAGCTAAAAAACCTCTCCCTCAATGTTAGAACAACAAAGGAGTTGATTATGGACTTCAGGAGTAACCAGGCTGGACACGCCCCCATCCTCATCAAGAGGGCCGCTGTGAAGATGGTCAATAATGTCAAATTCCTCAGCGTACATATCTCAGAGAAGCTGAAATGGTCTAACCACATGGACACCGTATTGAAGAAAGCACAACAATGACTCTTCAACCTCAGGATGCTGAAGAAAGTTGGCCTGTCCCCGAGGGACCTTAAAGTGTTCTACAGGACCAGCATAGAGAGCACACTGTCGGGCTGCATCACAGCCTGGTACGGCAACTCCGCCTCCACGGACCGCAAGGCTCTTCAGAGGGTGATTGGGTGCACCATTGGGTGCACACTGCCTGCCCTACAGGACACCTCCAACACCAGTTGTCGCAGGAAGGCCAAGAAGATCATAAGGGACCCCAGCCACCCAAGCCCTGCCCTGTTCTCCCCACTTCAATCACTTAGACGCGGGCAGTACGAGAGCATCATGGCAAAAACCGAAAGACTGGCCAATATCTTCTACCCTCAGACTGCTCCCCCCTCCCTCAAGCTACTTTTTTCCTGCTGCTCCCCACCCCCTCATTATTGTATTTCACTAGTCCTGCACGCTGGCGCTCGAAGCCTAAAATTGTCACTGTACCCTGTCATTACACCTGCAACTTGTACATGTGACTATTAAACAATCTGAACCTAAATTCTTCCAACAACTGTACACCCTGCTACATATCAGAGAATCTACTCACACATACACAAATAACACCACGACCCTTATTCAGACCCTGAGAAGAGTGAGTCATGTCAACTGACACCAGCTCCCTGACACAGCTAGAGGCAGGATACAGGAGACCCCCTGGTGGATATAGAGAAATAGGTTCATTACCAATGTAAATCAACAAGTGGCTTGAACGTAAACTGCCTCAGGAAAGGTTTACATTACTGTAGAGCCCTTGGTGAGGAGTTTAAAGTGAATGTCCATCAGTAGATGGGTACTATAGAGAGTGTGTGTGGGTGTTTATTTTATATTTTAAAATTTTAGTCATTTAGCAGACGCTCTTATCCAGATCGACTTACAGGAGCAAATAGGATTAAGTACCTTGCTCAAAGACACATCGGCAGATTGTTCACCTATTCAGCTCTGTGTGTGTGTGTGTGTGTGTGTGTGTGTGTGTGTGTGTGTGTGTGTGTGTGTGTGTGTGTGTGTGTGTGTGTGTGTGTGTGTGTGTGTGTGCGCGTGACACCTGTACAAGCCAGCCAGGTGTATGAAACAGTTAAGTCTAGAGAATCAGAGAAGAGCTATTAAGTTCTCAGGCTATTAAGAAACTTGAAAAATAAATGGAAGGATGTTCTGGCAGCTGCAAGGTATTGTGCAAATGTTGAATTTGGGAAAAAGTATATGTACCAAGGCAAAGACAGCCTTTAGAAAGTCTTTTTGAGACCTAAAGAAGATCCTTCTGTTTGCCAGTAAATGGCATGCTGTGTTAAATATTAGTTAGATCATTTTCCTCTCCAGATGCACACTCAAGTTTCTGCTGCTGTCCTTTTGCAGACATACTTCTTCCTTTTTTAGACTTATTTTGCCCCCCTTACTAAATTGCTGTGGAAAACCGTTTTCTTTTTTTATAAACCAATTCTCTACATCTCCTGTTCTTTTGGGATTTGGCAGCCAAACTTGGTATGACAATGACCATAGGAGGAGGCAAGACATCACAAACAGATCTGGCGCTAGGCTTGTAATATAGCAGGATGGCAACTGACATTAGCAGTATGAAACTCTCTGTGCCCAGAACCAAAAATGAAAAACTGCAATTTAGCTTCTTGAATGTCTCAATCTTGGTATAATTATCTGAGGACAAACATGAGAGTAAAAAAAGAGAATGTGCCAAACGGCCATGAACATAATGAAGGACGGGGGCTCATGGCAGCCAGACTTTGAGTGTTTCATTCCTCTGAGACACATACGTTTACGTCTGGTTTTCCATGTACTTAAAGGGTGAAAGAAAAATAAACTGAAAGAACCAAAGTGATGTGTTATGTAATCCCTGTTAATTTTATAGGGCTATTATAAAATAATGTGCTACTGCATTCTAGATCAAAGCAGAAACAGCTGCAATTTACATTTACCACAAACATTTTCTTCCCAAAAAAGGTAGAATAAAACAGAACATTAGCTACATACCACAGGAGGCTGCTGAGGGGAGGACGGCTCATAATAATGACGGGAATGGAGTGAATGGAATGGAAAGGGATCAAACACATGGAAACCAGAATTGAATGGTATCAAACACATGGAAACCATGTTTTTTAAACCACTCCATTGATTCCATTCCAGCAACTTCTGTAAGCCCGTCCTACCCAATTAAGGTGCCAAAGACGACCTGTGCTACAGTTGAATTCGGAAGTTTACATACACTTAGGTTGGAGTCATTAAAACTCATTTTTCATCCACTCCACAAATTTCTTGTTAACTAACTATAGTTTTTTCAAGTCGGTTAGGACATCTACTTTGCGCATGACACAAGTAATTTTTCCAACAATTATTTACAGAGATTATTTCACTTAAAATTCACTGTATCACAACTCCAGAGGTTCAGAAGTTGACTGTGCCTTCAAACAGCTTGGAAAATTCCAGAAAATTATGTAACGGCTTTAGAAGCTTCTGATAGGCTAATTGACATCATTTGAGTCAATTGGAGGTGCACCTGTGGATATATTTCAAGGCCTACCTTCAAACTCAACGCCTCTTTGCTTGACATCATGGGAAAATCAAAAGAAATCAGCCAAGACCTCAGAAAAAAGGAAGTCTGATTCATCCTTGGGAGCAATTTCCAAACGCCTGAAGGCACCACGTTCATCTGTACAAACAATAGTACTCAAGTATAAACACCATGGGACCACGCAGCCGTCATACCGCTCAGGAAGGAGACGAGTTCTGTCTCCTAGAGATGAAAAAGCGTGTGCGAGCAAGGAGGCCTACAAACTTGACTCAGTTACACCAGCTCTGTCTGGAGGAATGAGGCCTACAAACCTGACTCAGTTACACCAGCTCTGTCTGGAGGAACGGGCCAAAATTCACTCAACTTATTGTGGGAAGCTTGTGGAAGGCTACCTGAAACGTTTGACCCAAGTTAAAGAATTTAAAGGCAATGCTACCAAATACTAATTTAGTGTATGTACATTTCTGACTCACTGGGAATGTGATGAAAGAAATAAAAGCTGAAATAAATCATTCTCGCTACTATTATTCTGACATTTCACATTCTTAAAATCACTAACTGACCGAAGACAGGGAATTTTTACTATGATTAAATGTCAGAAATTGTGAAAAAACTGAGTGTAAATGTACTTGGCTAATGTGTATGTAAACTTCCGACTTCAACTGTATATCCAGTATAATGTTGTTTACTGGCCATGTTCCGTAATTAAAAGTGATAGTAACATGATTAAGACACTGATTACTGTATTGTTTAAATATATTTCCAACGGCATACCGTAAGCTATTTACAATAACAATATCCAAACCATCCCATTTACCGTTCCCCCATAAATTCCCAGTAAATGTTGTATTTATAAAAAAATAGATGTAGCCAAGATAGAATGCGTATAACAAGTTTAGGATGCTTGTGAACCTTACGGAACTTAGAAACTGTATTTACAAAACATACTTATAAAGATACTTCAGATGAATAAAGCACTGTGTTACCCCGGAGTGTCTTTGCATGGGGCATCAAATAAAATCATGAATGTGATCACTCGTCATCCCATTTTGGCATCTTCACTATCAACTACAGATGGCTATAAAATCTGAAAACCTCAAAAGATGGGCACTGGTACATTATTGTCTCACTATAAAACTGAAAACAAAGAGTTTCAAGAGCTAACTCTGCCTCATGCCAAGTAAAGGGGTTGAGCGCCATAGATAGTTCAGGTCTTGATTAGGAACAGTCAGTATGCATTGCATTGAGAACAGACTTGGGTTGAAATACAATTCAAAATCTTTCAAATACTTTAAGCATTTGTATTAAAATGCCTAGAGCGCCAGGTGGACAGGGTTAGGACTTTCTAGACTTTTCTATATGTTCTGTTAGGTTCTAAGTTCTGGTACAAATCCAGTCGGACACCAAAGAAAGCTTGGACTAGATTTATTCCACCCAGACTGAATGCATAACATAACATACAAGTCACACAGCATATATTTACACCCCTCGACTAGGCAGAGTTCCTCTCCTTGTATGTTAAGATAAACAATCAGTCAGTTTTTGTTGCTGGACAGAAACTAGGTCTGTTCCTCTTCGTTGTGATTGTCATGGCCCAGCTTGAGTCCAGAACCTTTGTGTGTGGGTATGTGAGTGTGTGTGGGAGATAACGCTACAGTTAGTGTGTCGTTGAGGTGGGCTCCTCTGGCCCCCTTCCCAGATGTTTCCTACCTCTTCAACTGTTATCCTCACATCGATATTGAGTTCCACCACCACTTCTCCTTTCCCAACAAGTTACTGACATTAACTTGGCTTGTGTTATGAGAATTTTGTTATCAATGTTCATAAACTTCAATTAATCTACTCAGTCTGCAACCCAGAGTTTGTAATATTCTGGTTGAATGAAGCAGACAAGAGTCCCATCTTACAAACATCAAAGTGTTTATTCACGAAAATGTTCTGAAGTCCATTATACAAAGACATCCTTTTTATAGCTGCGCACATACTTCCACACAAACCGTAGGTATCCTACTAGAGGTCAACCGATTAACCGGAATGGCCGATTAATTAGGGCCGATTTCAAGTTTTCATAACAATGATTTTTTTTGTTATACACTTTTATTGAATCTTTATTTAACTAGGCAAGTCAGTTAAGAACACGTTCTTATTTTCAATGACGACCTAGGAACGGTGGGTTAACTGCCTCGTTCAGGGGCAGAATGACAGATTTTCACCTTGTCAGCTTGTGAGATCTTGCAACCTTACAGTTAACTAGTCCAACACTATAACCACCTGCCTCTCGTTGCACTCCACAAGGAGACTGCCTGTTACGTGAATGCAGTGAATGCAGTAAGCCAAGTTAAGTTGCCAGCTTGCATTAAACTTATCTAATAAAAACAATCAATCAATCAATCATAATCACTTGTTAACTACACATGGTTGATGATATTACTAGTTTATCTAGCATGTCCTGCGTTGCATATAATCTGACTGAGCATACAAGCATCTGACTGAGCGGTGGTAGGCAGCAGCAGGCTCGTAAGCATTCATTCAAACAGCACTTTCGTGCGTTTTGTCAGCAGCTCTTCGTTGTGCGTCAAGCATTGCGCTGTTTATTACTTCAAGCCTATCAACTCCCGAGATGAGGCTGCTATAACCGATGTGAAATGGCTAGCTAGTTAGCAGGGTGCGCGCTAATAGCGTTTCAAACATCACTCGCTCTGAGACTTGGAGTGGTTGTTCCCCTTGCTCTGCATGGGTAACGCTGCTTCGAGGGTGGCTGTTGTCGTTGTGTTCCTGGTTCGAGCCCAGGGAGGAGCGAGGAGAGGGACGTAAGCTATACTGTTACACTGGCAATACTAAAGTGCGTTGAAAAATCATAATCGGTCGACCTCTATATCCTACGCACATACTTCCACACAAACAGTAGGTGAGTTTTATGCTTCTCCATAGTTCTCACCACTGTGTATCACTACCCAGCCGACAATTCCATTCCCCCGAGATTAGGGAAACCTTGAGAAGTACTCCCTATGCCCTCAAGTTCCTCAAAGGCCTAACCAGGTCGGTCCAAACACAGGTTAACTGTTCTCGGTATCTTTCTTCGGCCCCCACATACAAGTTCAAATCCTGAGCTACGCCTTGCTCAGACAGTCTGTGTTTTTCCACTATACAGATACATTGTTTAACCTAATTCTGGCTAAAACTACACACATGATCAGATTATAATTTTATGATTCTAATCAATTTCATACATTTCATACAATTATAAGGTTTCAGAGTGGAATTATTGAATCATTATCTTTCAACATTTAAATTATTTTATCAGTTTGACAGGAACCGAGACCCGACTACTGATCTTTTGCCTAATCCTTACAAAGTCTATAAAAAAACCTGAGATGCCATATTGGTTCCCTTTTAGTAGCCAAGAACACTAGCGGATGTCCTCTGATCTACAGTACCCTGACTGTCTCCACCATACATATTGTTCCATCCATCCAGACATTACAGGACAGTACCTTCCCCATACACTGAGTATACCAAACATTATGAACACCTTCCTTATATTGAGTTGCAAGTGACATCGATAAGGGATCATATCTTTCACCTGGATTCACCTGGTCAGTCTATGTCATGGAAAGACGTTCCTAACGTTTTATACACTAAGTGTATGTTCAAACCATCAGCAACAGGGAGAGGGGGGGAGAAATATGTTATCTGAGCAGTAGGCCTAATTGCCAGAACTATGGAAGTGTGGAACGGAGAAGGACAGTAAGAAGCACAAAAACAGTTAAGCATTATGTATGCATTCAAATCAGTTTAATCTTGAATATTCAAATTTCACCTACTGTACTGTTGGGATATAGGTGATATATAGTTCTGTAGTGAACATACCAGTCTTTTCTTTCTGTCTAGGTCTGTGTGTGTCTCCATTCTAATGTAAATACATCTGTACATGTGGATGGGTGTGTTAGTATGTAGTAACGTCTGCGTGTCAGACTCGCAGGCTGCTGAGCGGTGCAGTCAGATGGTGATGTCACTGTAGCCCCTGGGTCTCAGTAATGCTGCTGTAACTCTCCAGGCCCTGGCATCCATCCCTCTGTAAAGCCTCACTGTGAGATCACAGCCAATGGGATAAAAGGAAGCTCTCTAGCTAACGAGGCCCGTTGGTCCCCATTACAGTATGGTGTAAATAACACAAGCGTCATTGTCAGGTCCAGACCTGGGTTCATATAGCATTTGCTTTCTTTCAAATGTTTGAATGCGCTTGCCTGTTGTAATGGGATCCAGCCGGTTGTCATGACAGGGTGACCCTGATGGCGGAGTTGCCAGGGCGGAACAGACTCAGCCTCCCGTCCAGAGTCCCGGTTAGCAGCTGGGAAGGAGAAAGACAGAGAATAAGGATGACATCATCACGCTACCCCTTGACTGATCACATGAGGGTGATTATAAACAGACTGACTGTATTCCCTTTTCCTGATGACTTAAACTGAGATCTTCCGCTGCTCTACAGTATGTTCGCTACATACTTCAGTCTGAGACTGGCACCTTTGAAGTCATTTCGGGGGATGTCAAAATGAGGAGTTCTGTACAAAACTAAGTATTTAGCGATTGGATCATCTGTAACTAAACAGAGTAGCAAAGCCAACTAAGAAATGTTCTAAATGTCGCTTTAAACCACGTGCTCTGGCTCTGGCCCAATCCATTGGTTTCTGGAACAAATCAGAACGGTTAGAATGTGTTTGCGTTCTAGAAATCGTCAGGGAGGTACTCAGATCGAGACTCGTTGAGGAGAACAAACTAACGCTGTGGGTGTGGCGTAGCGTTTGGCCGGAGCAAGGAGTTTGGGTAGCCAGGCAAGTATCCATACCTACAGTGCCTTGCGAAAGTATTCGGCCCCCTTAAACTTTGCGACCTTTTGCCACATTTCAGGCTTCAAACATAAAGATATAAAACTGTATTTTTTTGTGAAGAATCAACAACAAGTGGGACACAATCATGAAGTGGAACGACATTTATTGGATATTTCAAACTTTTTTAACAAATCAAAAACTGAAAAATTGGGCGTGCAAAATTATTCAGCCCCCTTAAGTTAATACTTTGTAGCGCCACCTTTTGCTGCGATTACAACTGTAAGTCGCTTGGGGTATGTCTCTATCAGTTTTGCACATCGAGAGACTGACATTTTTTCCCATTCCTCCTTGCAAAACAGCTCGAGCTCAGTGAGGTTGGATGGAGAGCATTTGTGAACAGCAGTTTTCAGTTCTTTCCACAGATTCTCAATTGGATTCAGGTCTGGACTTTGACTTGGCCATTCTAACACCTGGATATGTTTATTTTTGAACCATTCAATTGTAGATTTTGCTTTATGTTTTGGATCATTGTCTTGTTGGAAGACAAATCTCTGTCCCAGTCTCAGGTCTTTTGCAGACTCCATCAGGTTCTCTTCCAGAATGGTCCTGTATTTGGCTCCATCCATCTTCCCATCAAGTTTAACCATCTTCCCTGTCCCTGCTGAAGGAAAGCAGGCCCAAACCATGATGCTGCCACCACCATGTTTGACAGTGGGGATGGTGTGTTCAGGGTGATGCGCTGTGTTGCTTTTACGCCAAACATAACGTTTTGCATTGTTGCCAAAAAGTTCAATTTTGGTTTCATCTGACCAGAGCACCTTCTTCCACATGTTTGGTGTGTCTCCCAAGTGGCTTGTGGCAAACTTTAATCAACACTTTTTATGGATATCTTTAAGAAATGGCTTTCTTCTTGCCACTCTTCCATAAAGGCCAGATTTGTGCAATATACGACTGATTGTTGTCCTATGGACAGAGTCTCCCACCTCAGCTGTAGATCTCTGCAGTTCATCCAGAGTGATCATGGGCCTCTTGGCTGCATCTCTGATCAGTCTTCTCCTTGTATGAGCTGAAAGTTTAGAGGGACGGCCAGGTCTTGGTAGATTTGCAGTGGTCTGATACTCCTTCCATTTCAATATTATAGCTTGCACAGTGCTCCTTGGGATGTTTAAAGCTTGGGAAATCTTTTTGTATCCAAATCCGTCTTTAAACTTCTTCACAACAGTATCTCGGACCTGCCTGGTGTGTTCCGTGTTCTTCATGATGCTCTCTGCGCTTTTAACGGACCTCTGAGACTATCACAGTGCAGGTGCATTTATACGGAGACTTGATTACACACAGGTGGATTGTATTTATCATCATTAGTCATTTAGGTCAACATTGGATCATTCAGAGATCCTCACTGAACTTCTGGAGAGAGTTTGCTGCACTGAAAGTAAAGGGGCTGAATAATTTTGCACGCCCAATTTTTCAGTTTTTGATTTGTTAAAAAAGTTTGAAATATCCAATAAATGTCGTTCCACTTCATGATTGTGTCCCACTTGTTGTTGATTCTTCACAAAAAAATACAGTTTTATATCTTTATGTTTGAAGCCTGAAATGTGGCAAAAGGTCGCAAAGTTCAAGGGGGCCAAATACTTTCGCAAGGCACTGTATCACGCTAAACTCTTTAGGGTGCCTCTCTACATGATCCTATAGTCTGGTTGTGCTGTCTTGCTAAGTCTTATAAATATCAACTGGCATGAAAACGACCATAGCAGTTGGCAGTTTTCTCATGACAACGATCATAGGAGCACAAAAGACAGTAGAGAAATATCTGGGACCAGGCTATTAGGCTATTTATTCCCTCTATCATACTGTTACATTTAACTCAGCATGATCCAAACTTCTAATAGGGGAAAGCCATGCAATATTGCATAACAGCACTGATTTTTACAACAAAGCTAAACTAAGAACTTTGCAGCAGTTAAATCCCCAGGTTTATGATATCTCATAGCAATTCTCAGACCGTCCACATTGTGTCCCAAATAGCCCCCTATAACCTACATGCTCAGAAAAAAGGGTTATTCGGCTGTCCCATACAATAACCTTTTTTGATCCCGGAGGAACTTATTTGGGTTCCATGTAGAACCCTCTGTGGAAAGGGTTCTACATGGAACTCAAAGGGGTTATTTCTACCTGGAACCAAAAGGGTTATTTAAAGGGTACTCCTTGCGGACAGCCGAATAACCCTTTTAGGTTCTACATAGTTCTACATAAGTTGCATGTATGCAATAATTAACATTTACATTTACATTTACATTTAAGTCATTTAGCAGACGCTCTTATCCAGAGCGACTTACAAATTACCTCATCTCTGTACCCCACACATTCAATTATACGTAAGGTCCCTCAGTGGACCAGTGAATTTCAAACACAGATTCAAACACAAAGACCTGGGAGGTTTTCCAATGCCTCGCAAAAAAGGGCACCTATTGGTAGATGAGTAAAAATGAAAAAGCAGACATTGAATACCCCTTTTAGTATGGTGAATTTATTAATTACACTTTGGATGGTGTATCAATACATCCAGTCACTACAAAGATACAGGTGTCCTTACTAACTCAGTTGCCAGAGAGGAAAGAAACTGCTCAGGGATTTCACCATGACGCCAATGGTGACTTTAAAACACTTACAGAGTTTAATGGCTGTGATAGGAGAAAACTGAGGATGGATAAAACAACATTACTCCACAATACTACAAAAGTAGGACGCCATGTTGCAAACATGCATTCTGTTTGCAACAAGGCACTAAAGTAAAACTGCAAATAATGTGGCAAAGAAATTAACTTTATGTCCTGAATATAAAGCGTTATGTTTGGGGCAAATCCAACACAACACATGCCTGAGTATCAAGCATGGTGGTGGCTGCATCATGTTATGGGTATGCTTGTCATTGGCAAGGACTAGGGAGTTTTTGGGGATAAAAAGAAACAGTGGTGTGGGGGCTGTGCTTTGGCAAAGTGGGTGGGGTTATATCCTTCCTGTTTGGCCCTGTCTGGGGGTGTCCTCGGATGGGGCCACAGTGTCTCCTGACCCCTCCTGTCTCAGCCTCCAGTATTTATGCTGCAGTAGTTTATGTGTCGGGGGGCTGGGTCAGTTTGTTATATCTGGAGTACTTCTCCTGTCCAATTCGGTGTCCTGTGTGAATCTAAGTGTACGTTCTCTAATTCTCTCTTTCTCTCTCTCGGAGGACCATGCCCCAGGACTACCTGACATGATGACTCCTTGCTGTCTCCAGTCCACCTGGCCATGCTGCTGCTCCAGTTTCAACTGCCTTATTATTATTAGACCATGCTGATCATTTATGACCATTTGAACATCTTGGCCATGTTCTGTTATAATCTCCATCCGGCAGTGCCAGAAGAGGACTGGCCACCCCACATATGCTCTCTCTCATTCTCTTTCCTTCTCTCTCTCGGAGGACCTGAGCCCTAGGACCATGCCCCAGGATTACCTGACATAATGACTCCTTGCTGTCCCCAGTCCACCTGGCCGTGCTGCTGCTCCAGTTTCAACTGTTCTGCCTTATTATTATTCGACCATGCTGGTCATTTATGAACATTTGAACATCTTGGCCATGTTCTGTTATAATCTCCACCCGGCACAGCCAGAAGAGGACTGGCCACCCCACATAGCCTGGTTCCTCTCTAGGTTTCTTCCTAGGTTTTGGCCTTTCTAGGGAGTTTTTCCTAACCACCGTGCTTCTACACCTGCATTGCTTGCTGTTTGGGGTTTTAGGCTGGTTTCTGTACAGCACTTTGAGATATCAGCTGATGTACGAAGGGCTATATAAATAAATTTGATTTGATTTGAGAATAGCGCTAGCACAGGGAAAATGACATGGAATGTTCTTGAGTGGGCTAGTTACAGTTTAGACTCAAATCAGCTTGAAAATCTATGTCAAGACTTGAAAATGGCTGTCAAGCAATTATCAACAATCAACTTGACAGAGCTTGAAGAATTTTTAAAATAATAATGTGCAAAAAATATTGTACAATCCAGGTGTGCAAAGCTGTAATACCTGTAATACCGGGTGTGAATACTTATGTAAATTAGATATTTCTGTATTTCATTTTCAATACATTTGCTAACATTTCAAAAAATATGTTTTCACTGGCATTATGGGTTATTGCGTGTAAAAAAATATATTAAGCCAAGCAGCCTGACCTCACTCATGGATACAGACACACGCATTCACGGACGTAGACACACACACACACACGCACGCACACACACACGCACACGCACACGCACACACACACACACACACACACACACACACACACACACACACACATATCCCCTTGTCCTCAGCTGCATCTCTCTCTCAAAGAGGAGGGATCATGATCTCAGCTATCCCCTGTCGGCCAATCAGCCAGTGACCCGGGCCAGAGCAACATTACCTCACCACTACGGCAGCCAATCTACAGGCTCCAATGCAACCTGGGAAACCTTCCATTTAGAGTTCATAGTGAGATTCTGGCCTGTGTGAGAGAGTCTGTGTCCTCAACAGCACTCCAGTACCTATTAAGTGTACCACTTCGCTCTGGTCAAAAGTTGTGCGCTATAAAGGGAGTACGGTGCCATTTGGGACGCATACTGATAAACCTTCCATTTGGGGTTCATAGTGAGACTTATGGTACTCATACATAACGGGTTATGAGAGATGTGGAAATTGATGTCACTCCGAGACATTAGTCAACACTGTACTGTACTAGTCTGTGACCTCAGGTTAACATACACCCCAAAAATTATCTGTATTTCATCACACAAAAGATCTGCACAGGTGCAAAAAATGACAGGGACTATTCCATTGGTTTCATTGCGCCAGGCAAGCTCAATGAAGCACAAGTATTTAAAATATATTAAATATGATTGGAGCCAGGTCTGATATCAACGAGAGACCAGTACATCAGCTAAACTTTCTAAGGATGGATGAGTGAATAGGCCCATATGAAGTCAACACCCTGATATGATAGGAAAGAGTCAGAACATCAGTTAAACACAAGTAGCCTGCTTAGCCCTAACCATGCACTTCAGCTAAACTTTCTGAGGATTGATGAGTGAATACGCCCCTGTTGGGAAAGAGTCAGAAGACTCTGAAGTGTTTGGATGGAAGATGAGTCAAACACTAGAAGGGCTGACTAGTATCTATCAGGGTTTATTTATTTAATCAGACACACACACATGCGCACAAACGTACGCACACACACTGTCTCGCCCTATATCTATCAGGGTTTATTTTTTTCATCTCTTCTGGTTCGGATGTTGATGCTGTAGCAGATCCTCCTTACTGGAGACACAGGGACAATATCCAGCTGTGTGTGGAACGCTAGAAGAGGAGAGTTCACTGACACACACACGCAGGGCTGGCTTTAACCTTTTGGGGGCCTTATGCAAGACTTGGTTGGGAAAATGTAGCAATCATTGAATTCTAATTATTTTGGCTTGAGGCAGAGGGAATTATTTTCTACAATTTTACAGCTAATTTCCTGCAATTCTATCCATTTCATCATGTGGTGGAAAGACATTTTAGCAGTTTTAAAGCTAATTTCCTGCAATTCTACACATTTTTCCATGTACACATTTTCCGTGACTTATGCCATGTTAATATGATATCTGAGTGAGAAAGACTAACAAAATCAATGGTGGCCTCCTGGAGGTCAGGGCCCTGTGCAAGTTGTTTTACATTTTTAGAGCTGGCTGGATTAAATAACAATCTAAACATTGCTAGCTGACATGGCTAATTGAGAGACTCTCAGTTCCTCACATAACAAGAGAAAAACTGTTGGTTCTGCTTTATTTGGAGAGCATGTTCATACAGGCTTCATAAGCACTACATAGATGCATTACAAATCATATATAACCGTATGTCATGCGCTATAAAGATTCATAATGTGGCATAAGTGTGTGACATAACCATCAATGCATTTATTCACATTTATTAGAGCATGAAAGACAGTTATAGATGATTTGTGACCCATTTATGTAGTGCTTATGAAGCCTATATGAATGCTTTATGGTGGCCCTCTAAAGGATGGGGCCCTAAGCGACTGCTTATGCCTGGAGCAGGCCCTGCACACATGCTGACTGTCTGCCTGTGTCTCTCTCACTCACACACATGCTCTGCAGGAAGTCAGTCACCCCACCCATACACATAGACATGCACGCACGTACACAGACACATGGATCCGTACACACACACACACACACACACACACACACACACACACACACACACACACACACACACACACACACACACACACACACACACACACACACACACACACACACACACACACACACAGTGTTCTTATATTCTTGTGGAGACCTAAAATGTATTTCCATTCAAAATCCTATTTTCCCTAAACCTAACCCTTATCCTAACCCTAAACCTTATCCTAACCCTAACCCTTATCCTAACCCTAAACCTTATCCTAACCCTTATCCTAACCCTAACCCTAAACCTTTTCCTAAACCTAACCCTTATCCTAACCCTAACCCTAAACCTTATCCTAACCCTAACCCTTATCCTAACCCTAAACCTAACCCTTATCCTAACCCTAACCCTTATCCTAACCCTAACCCTAAACCTTTTCCTAAACCTAACCCTTATCCTAACCCTAACCCTAAACCTTATCCTAACCCTAACCCTTATCCTAACCCTAAACCTTTTCCTAAACCTAACCCTTATCCTAACCCTAACCCTAAACCTTATCCTAACCCTAACCCTTATCCTAACCCTAAACCTAACCCCTAAACTTAAAATAGCCTTTGTCCTTATGGATGTGGGAAATGACCCTGTGAAGGAGAATTTTCCTTGTTTTACTATTCTTCTGTCAGTAAAACATTAAATGGACACAGTCTGCTGTAGCTAACCCTCCTATTACCCCTAACCATCTAGCTAACCCTCCTATTACCCCTACCCATCTAGCTAACCCTCCTATTACCCCTACCCATCTAGCTAACTATCATATTACCCCAAATCTTCTAGCTAACCCTCCCATTACCCCTAACCATCTAGCTAACCCCCCCGTTACCCCTAATCATCTAGCTAACCCTCCCATTAACCCTAGCCATCTAGCTAACCCCCCCCATTACCCCTAACCATCTAGCTAACTCTCCCAATACCCCTAACCATCTAGCTTAACCCTCCCAATACCCCCTAACCATCTAGCTAACCCTACTATTAAATGTCCCTAACCATATAGCTAACCCTCCGATTACCCCTAACCATCTAGCTAACCCTCCCATTATCCCTAACCATCTAGCTAACCCTCCCATTACCCCTAACTATGTAGCTAACCATTTTCTTAAATGGCCCTAACCATCTAGCTAACACTCCTATTAAATAACCCTAACCATCTATATAAAACTCCTATTAGCCTTAACCATCTAGCTAACCCTCCTACAAGCCCTAACTGTCTAGCTAACCCTTCCAATACCCCTAACAATCTAGCTAACCCTTCTATTAAGTTCCAATTGGAACTCAAAATAATTATAACTTCAGCTGTGTGAGTTTAAATAAAGTCATGCAATACAATAAGTGTACACATTTGGTGAATCATAATAACTCAGATAATCATGCATGTATGTAAGACGTCTAGTGATTAGAAATATGATGTTGGCTTCCTAGGGGGTGTGTTCATGATTTGATGCCATGATAATTATGACCTGACTGAAGGAAAAAACACAACACACTCATACTGTCACGCCCTGGTCTAAGTATTTTGTGTTTTCTTTATTTATTTGGTCAGGCCAGGGTGTGACATGGGTTTTGGTATGTGGTGAGTTTTGTCTTGGGGTTTTTCATAGGTATTGGGATTGTGGCTTAGTGGGGTTTTCTAGCATAGTCTATGGATGTCTGAAGTGGTTCTCAATCAGAGGCAGGTGTTTATCGTTGTCTCTGATTGGGAACCATATTTAGGCAGCCATATTCTTTGAGTGTGTCGTGGGTGATTGTCCTTGTTCCTGTCTCTGTGTTATTTTGCACCAGTTTAGGCTGTTTCGGTTTTCGTGTTACGTTTGTTGTTTTTGTATTGATTCGTGTTTCCTTTGCTTCATTAAAACATGAATCTAAATAGCCACGCCGCATTTTGGTCCGACTCTCCTTCACACCAAGAAAGCCGTTACACATACATATTGGTTGGTAGGTAAAATTAGGGTAGCAAAGCAACCGGTAGTTTCCCAAAGTTACCAGAACTTTCAGTCGTTTTGGTAATTAATAGAAAGTCTATGGCTATCGAGCAGAACTTTGGTCATTTTGACTTGAATAACTTTAAAAAAAATGTAGTCATATATAGCATTAATTTTATATACAGTGCTGTGAAAGTATTTGCCCCTTTTTAATTTTCTCTACTTTTGAAAAATAAAATGACGTACTTTTTCGTGATATCGAATTGTTAGTTATAGTCTTGTCCCATTGCTGCAACTCCCGTACAGACTCAGGAGAGGTGAAGGTTGGGAGCCATGCGTCCTCCGTAACACAACCCTCCCAAGCCGCACTGCTCACTTAACCCGGAAGCCAGCTGCACCAATGTGTCGGAGGAAACAATGTACAACTGGCTACCGAAGTCAGCGTGCATGTGCCCGACCCACCACAAGGAGCTGTTGAATGTGATGGGACAAGGGCATCCCGGCTGGCCAAACCCTCCCCGAACCTGGAAAATTGTGCCGCGCCTCAAGGGTCTCCCAGTCGCTGGATCGAACCAGGGTCTGTAGTGATGCCTCTAGCACTGCGATGCAGTGCCTTGGACTGTTGCACCACTCAGTAGGCCCTACTTTGAAATATTTTCAATACAGAATTATCAGATCTTCAACCAAAACGTAACATTAGATAAAGGGAACCTGAGTCAACGAATAACACAACAATTACATACTCTAATTTATTTCATAAACAACGATTTGCAACACCCGATGCCCCTGTGTGAAAAAGCAATTGCCCCCTTACACTCAATAACGGGTTGTGCCACCTTCAGTTGCAATGACTTCAACCAAACACTTCCTATAGTTGTTGAACAGTCTCTCATGTAGCTGTAGAGGAATTTTGACCAAGTCTTCCATGCAGAACTGCTTTAACTCAGTAACATTTGGGGGTTTTCAAATATGAACTGTTCATTTC
This sequence comes from Oncorhynchus masou masou, assembly GCF_036934945.1. Classification (NCBI taxonomy): domain Eukaryota; kingdom Metazoa; phylum Chordata; class Actinopteri; order Salmoniformes; family Salmonidae; genus Oncorhynchus; species Oncorhynchus masou. The sequence continues at coordinate 16,088,740 of NC_088242.1, forward strand.
AAGTCTTGCGACAACATCTCAATTGGGATAAGGCCTGGACTTTGACTAGGCCATTCCAAAACTTCAAATTTGTTTCTTTTTAGCCATTTTCATCTAGACTTGACTGTGTGTTTCAGATGATTGTCTTGCTTCATGACCCAGCTGCGCTTCAGCTTCAGCTCACAGACAGATGGCCTGACATTTTCCTGTAGAATTTATGGTTCCTTCTATTAAGGCAAGTCGTCCAGGTCCTGAGGAAGCAAGGCATCCCCAAACCATCACACCACCACCACCATGCTTGACCGTCGGTATAAGGTTCTTATTGTGGAATGCAGTGTTTGGTTTTTCGCCAGGCATAATGGGACCCATGTCGTCCAAAAATATATACATTTGACTCATCTGTCCATAGAACATTCTTCCAAGATTCTTGATGATCATCCAGGTGCTTCCAGGTACTTTTTCTGAAAACTTCAGTCAACCTGTCACGCCCTGGTCTATATTTATTATGTTATTTTCATTTATTGGGTCAGGCCAGGGTGTAACATGGGTTTATTTGTAGTGTGTTTCGTCTTGGGGTTGTGTGGGGTGTATAGATTGAGAACCGCCTCAGGCAGCCACAGACCAATCAGAGTCAGGTGATTATCGTTGTCTCTGATTGGGAACCATATTTAGGTAGCCTGGGTTTCACTGTGTGTTTGTGGGTGATTGTTCCTGTCTCTGTGTTTGTTGCACCAGTCAGTGCTGTTTCGGTTTTCGACGTTTGTTGTTTTGTATTGTTTATGTTCTTCAACATTAAAGATGTATCGAACGAACCACGTTGCATTTTGGTCCGATCCTTGTTCCACCTCTTCGTCAGAGAAGGAGGTGGAAGAAAGCCGTTACACAACCTTTTGGACAAGATTGGTTTTCGACAGACATAATGGGACCCAACACTGCATTCCATAATTTTTTGTTATTTGTAAATTTTGTAAACTATCTAATATCAGGTTTTGATTGACGTTCTAATAACATTCAGTATCAAAAATATGCAAACAGAGAAAATCAGAAAGAGGGCAAATACTTTTTCATGCCACTGTATCATTGTCCATGAGTTTCTTGTAGAAATAATTGACAAATTAATGACAAAAGAATCTAACGAACAATGGCATTATTTTCAATTAACTGCAACTCTTCCAACTATTGATGTTTTTCACAACTGCCACCAAACATTTACAGCAAAAACATACTGACAGAGTAAAATAAATAAATGCATGTGTGTGTGTGTGTGTAAAAATATATAAAGGATATTTCATGCTGAAACCCTCATATTAAACACCAATGGTATTCACTAAATCGATGGCTTATATTTTGGATCATGTTTTACAGCTTTGTCATTACATTTAAAAAAAAAAATTTAAAATCATATATTTCATGTTGCCACAAAGTCAGAGATCATTACAGACACCTGCAAAAATCTGAAGAGCCACTAGATGTCTTGTGATAGATTACATGAAATCTTTGAAAGATACCAACATTCTGGTAGTTTACTGGTAAACTTAGAAAGTTTTCAGTAATATACTCTTCCTTTGCAACCGTAGGTATAATAGTACATAGTAATTGCATCAACTTGCTGATTGTTCCCCATCCGCTTAGTACAGGGCATTCCATGTCTTTATGTCTGTCTGAGGTGGGCCTTTTAATGGGCAATCTACAGTTTCTACATCCATTTGTGGGCTTATAAATGAATGATGTACACATCGATTCTTGAAGAATATAATAAGAATATAAGCTCATGAGCTTAGATCAACTATCTAGCCCCATCAGAACCCCCAAAATAAGCTTGTTTTAGTCATTTGATTGATTGTAAACAATGTAACTATAAACAAAGACTGTATGGCTTCAACATATGGTTAAAACGATAATTTTGATTTCATGGCTGGTCAGACCTTTCATCCATAGTCTATGAATTTGAGAATGGTTACATTTCTCCAGCCCCATCCGTCAGCTTTTTACAGCTTCAAAACATGTTTAAAACTATCATTTTGATCACATGGATGGTCAGTCCTTGCATCCATAGCCCTGTCTATGAATTTGAGAGTGGTTCCCTCAGCTATTTAAACAAATCGGTGACCCATTTGATATTGTCTGAACTGCAGATTGCAGTACAGAGACAGCCAGAGCAGACAGACATATGGAAGACTGACAGGGTCAACATTGCTCTTCAGTCCAGATGGTCTAGCTTACCTCAGATGGTCTAGCTTACCCCAGATGGTCTAGCTTACCCCAGATGGTCTAGCTTACCCCAGATGGTCTAGCTTACCCCAGATGGTCTAGCTTACCCCAGATGGTCTAGCTTACCCCAGATGGTCTAGCTTACCCCAGATGGTCTAGCTTACCCCAGATGGTCTAGCTTACCCCAGATGGTCTAGCTTACCCCAGATGGTCTAGCTTACCTCAGATGGTCTAGCTTACCCCAGATGGTCTAGCTTACCCCAGATGGTCTAGCTTACCCCAGATGGTCTAGCTTACCCCAGATGGTCTAGCTTACCCCAGATGGTCTAGCTTACCCCAGATGGTCTAGCTTACCCCAGATGGTCTAGCTTACCCCAGATGGTCTAGCTTACCCCAGATGGTCTAGCTTACCCCAGATGGTCTAGCTTACCCCAGATGGTCTAGCTTACCCCAGATGGTCTAGCTTACCTCAGATGGTCTAGCTTACCCCAGATGGTCTAGCTTACCCCAGATGGTCTAGCTTACCCCAGATGGTCTAGCTTACCCCAGATGGTCTAGCTTACCCCAGATGGTCTAGCTTACCCCAGATGGTCTAGCTTACCCCAGATGGTCTAGCTTACCCCAGATGGTCTAGCTTACCCCAGATGGTCTAGCTTACCTCAGATGGTCTAGCTTACCCCAGATGGTCTAGCTTACCCCAGATGGTCTAGCTTACCCCAGGACAGGACCCCGACTGAGAAAGTTCCAACTACACACTGACACTGACTGTCTGACTGACTGAAGGATGGACAGACAGACTGCATACTCATGGTTGCCTCGTCTTATCATAGGGGTTAACTACATCCTTATTACTACATCCTGGCTATGGCCACTACATCCTGGCTATGGCCACTACATCCTTATTACTACATCCTGGCTATGGCCAATACATCCTTATTACTACATCCTGGCTATGGCCACTACATCCTTATTACTACATCCTGGCTATGGCCACTACATCCTTATTACTACATCCTGGCTATGGCCACTACATCCTTATTACTACATCCTGGCTATGGCCACTACATCCTTATTACTACATCCTGGCTATGACCAATACATCCTTATTACTACATCCTTATTACTACATCCTGGCTATGGCCACTACATCCTTATTACTACATCCTGGCTGTGGCCACTACATCCTTATTACTACATCCTGGCTATGGCCACTACATCCTTATTACTACATCCTGGCTATGGCCACTACATCCTTATTACTACATCCTGGCTATGGCCACTACATCCTTATTACTACATCCTGGCTATGGCCACTACATCCTTATTACTACATCCTGGCTATGGCCACTACATCCTGGCTATGGCCACTACATCCTTATTACTACATCCTGGCTATGGCCACTACATCCTTATTACTACATCCTTATTACTACATCCTGGCTATGGCCACTACATCCTGGCTATGGCCACTACATCCTGGCTATGGCCACTACATCCTGGCTATTAGCAAAAAGAGTAGAACTGATTGCCAAATCAAATGGTCAATTGAGAAGTAGCTATGACATTACTCTTTCCATGAAAGTTGATTCCTGAAAGTATCCAACGTGAGACAATGGAATTACAGTACATACGTATTTAGACAGAATTTAATGGGTCTCAATAGGAACCCAGGAACCCAGGTAGTCTAGCGCTTATGAGCGTTGGGCCACTACTTAACACTAATTGCTCCTGTAAGTCGCTCTGGATAAGAGCATCTGCTAAATGACTAAAATGTTAAATGTAATCCAGGACCTTTTCTACTGTATTGTTACACTGAGTATTATGTCTCAATAAAGATCCTCTAGGATCAAAAATATTTTTCATTATTTATTTATTTATTTAACTAGGCAAGTCAGTTAAGAACAAATTCTTATTTTCAATGACGGCCTACCCTGGTCAAACTTTTGTCAAAAGTAGTGCACCATGTAGGTAATAGGCCCATAGGGTTCTGGTCAAAAGTAGAGCACTATATAGGTAATAGGTCCATAGGGCTCTGGTCAAAAGTAGAGCACTATATAGGGAATAAGGTGCCATTTGGGATGCATGCAGCCCAAGAATATCAATCACCCATAGCAACACACAATACATTTCCACATCACCTCTCCTTGGTTTGGGATCGGTTAATCCTCCCTGCAGACAACACAGGTGTCTCAGTGTGTGTGTGTGTGTTTTTGGAACAGAGGCTGAGTGGTTGACTGCTTGACCTTAGTGTCTCTTCCATCCTCCCCTGTTCCCTCTCTTTAACTCCCCCATCTCATCTCTCAGCTACCTCATCTCATCACAAGCACATATTACAGTATGGAACATCCCACAGTGATGTGTGCGTCATCTGGGATACTAGCTCTACGGGAGGGAATAGCCTGCTCTGGTCTGTAACTCTGATAAATGTTGTGCTTAGGGAGGTGAAGATCCCTGTCTGGCTCAGACATTATTGTAAAAGAGAATGGTGGAATCGCCGTAATCTACTCTTTAATTTTATTATTGAATATTTAAAAACATACAATATACTTGCATTGAAGACGCTCAACAACTACATCACATTAGTCATCTAACAGACTCACATCCAGAGCGACAGACAGAAGCAACAAGGGTCAATGCACTGCTCAAGGGTACGTCGACAGATCTCCCACAAGGTCAAAAACGGGGACCCGAACCAGCGATCCGTCAGTCACCGGCCCAAGCTTCCGACTGCCAGGCCACCAGCCCTCCTAGATCCCCCCACAGTTCACCAAAAGCTGCCCCTCAACCATTCAAGACCCGCCCCACAGAAAAAGAAATAATATTTCCATTCCCCACCCCCAAGACCCCCCTCCCAACGAACCAACAACCAACAAAATGAACAAAAGAGAAAGACAAACGAAAACAGAAAACAACAATGCAAAAAACAAAAGACATCAAGCACATTAGCTGTAACAACATTGCCCCTCCGTGTCATGCAAATGTACTTTTTGTTACGTTTAATTTTTTTAAACTTTTATCTTTGAAGTCATTCTATCTCCCACACAGCATCTCCACTCCCACCCAACCCTCAGCCCATCCCACCTATCTCTGCTGGTCACCCTCTTCGGATTTCTATGCACCATACAGTGGGGCAAAAAAGTATTTAGTCAGCCACCAATTGTGCAAGTTCTCCCACTTAAAAAGATGAGAGAGGCCTGTAATTTTCATCATAGGTACACTTCAACTATGACAGACAAAATTAGAAAACAAATCCAGAAAATCACATTGTAGGATTTTTAATGAATTTATTTGCAAATTATGGTGGAAAATAAGTATTTGGTCAATAACAAAAGTTTATCTCAATACTTTGTTATATGACCTTTGGTCAAACGTTTTCTGTAAGTCTTCACAAGGTTTTCACACACTGTTGCTGGTATTTTGGCCCATTCCTCCATGCAGATCTCCTCTAGAGCAGTGATGTTTTGGGGCTGTTGCTGGGCAACACGGACTTTTAACTCCCTCCAAAGACGTTCTATGGGGTTGAGATCTGGAGACTGGCTAGGCCACTCCAGGACCTTGAAATGCTTCTTACGAAGCAACTCCTTCGTTGCCCGGACGGTGTGTTTGGGATCATTGTCATGCTGAAAGACCCAGCCATGTTTTATCTTCAATGCCCTTGCTGATGGAAGGAGGTTTTCACTCAAAATCTCACGATACATGGCCCCATTCAATCTTTCCTTTCCAAGGATAAGTCGTCCTGGTCCCTTTGCAGAAATACAGACCCAAAGCATGATGTTTCCACCCACATGCTTCACAGTAGGTAAAATCAAATCAAATTTTATTCGTCACATACACATGGTTAGCAGATGTTAATGCGAATGTAGCGAAATGCTTGTGCTTCTAGTTCCGACAATGCAGTAATAACCAACAAGTAATCTAACTAACAATTTCAAAACTACTGTCTTATACACACAAGTGTAAGGGGATAAAGAATATGTACATAAAGATATATGAATGAGTGATGGTACAGAGCAGCATAGGCAAGATACAGTAGATGGTATCGAGTACAGTATATGCATATGAGATGAGTATGTAAACAAAGTGGCATAGTTAAAGTGGCTAGTGATACATGAATTACATAAAGATGCAGTAGATGATATAGAGTACAGTATATACGTATACATATGAGATGAATAATGTAGGGTATGTAAACATTATATTAGGTAGCATTGTTTAAAGTGGTTAGTGAAATATTTTACATAATTTCCCATCAATTCCCATTATTAAAGTGGCTGGAGTTGAGTCTGTGTGTTGGCAGCAGCCACTCAATGTTAGTGGTGGCTGTTTAACAGTCTGATGGCCTTGAGATAGAAGCTGTTTTTCAGTCTCTCGGTCCCAGCTTTTGATGCACCTGTACTGACCTCGCCTTCTGGATGATAGCAGGGTGAACAGGCAGTGGCTCGGGTGGTTGTTGTCCTTGATGATCTTTATGGCCTTCCTGTAACATCGGGTGGTGTAGGTGTCATTGAGGGCAGGTAGTTTGCCCCCGGTGATGCGTTGTGCAGACCTCACTACTCAATGGAGAGCCTTACGGTTGTGGGCGGAGCAGTTGCCGTACCAGGCGGTGATACAGCCTGCCAGGATGCTCTCGTTATATGCAATTATATGCATAGTCGAGCATCTTTTTGTGACAAAATATCTTGTTTAAAACGGGAACGTTTTTCATCCAAAAATGAAATAGCGCCCCCATAGCATCAAGAGGTTAAGGAGTTAATTCGGAAAAAGTTTGACGTTGTAGGTGACTGAATTTTCGGTTCGTTTCGGTAGCCAAATGCGATGTACAAAACGGAACGATTTCTCCTACACACAGACGCTTTCAGGAAAAACTGCGCATTTGGTATGTAACTGAGAGTCTCCTCATTGAAAACATCCGAAGCTCTTCAAAGGTAAATGATTTTATTTATTTGGTTATCTGGTTTTTGTGAAAATGTTGCGTGCTAAATGCTACTCAAAATGCTAAGCTAGCTTAGCATACTCTTACACAAATTAGTCAATTTCTATGGTTCAAAAGCATATTTTGAAAATCTGAGATGACAGTGTTGTTAAGAAAAGGCTCAGCTTGAGAGCAGGCGCATTATTTTCATTTTATTTGAGATTTTCAGAAATCGTTAACGTTGCGTTATGCTAATGAGCCTGAGGCTTTAGTCACGATCCCGGATCCGGGATGGAGAGTTTCAACAGGATAATATTGACCGAAACATGGCAAACGTTGTTTGGAATGAATCCTCAAGGTGTTTTTTCACATATCTCTTCATTGATATATCGTTCGTGGAAGCCTGCTTTCTTCTCTGAATTCCATGGAAAAATACTTGCAGCTGAGGTTTGCGCACCAATTTCGGCGCAGGACACCGGGCGGACACCTGGTAAATGTGGTCTCTTATGGTCAATCTTCCAATGATATGCCTACAAATACGTCACAATGCTGCAGACACCTTGGGGAAACGACAGAAAGGGCAGGCTCATTCCTCTCGCATTCACAGCCATATAAGGAGACAATGGAAAACGGAGCCTCAAAAATCCTGCTGATTTCCTGGATGCCGTTTCATCTTGGTTTTGCATGTAGCTCATGTTCTAGGGCACGCACAGAGAATATCTTTGCAGTTCTGGAAACGTCAGAGTGTTTTCTTTCCAAAGCTATCAATTATATGCATAGTTGAGCATCTTTTTGTGACAAAATATTGCGCTTAAAACGGGCACGTCTTTTTATCAAAAAATTATATAGCGCCCCTAGAGTTTCAAGAGGTTAAGCAAATTGGAGTGAGTCTAGGGTGTCAGGTAGGGTGGAGGTGATATGGTCCTTGACTAGTCTCTCAAAGCACTTCATGATGACGGAAGTGAGTGCTACGGGGCGGTAGTCGTTTAGCTCAGTTACCTTAGCTTTCTTGGGAACAGGAACAATGGTGGCCCTCTTGAAGCATGTGGGAACAGCAGACTGGGATAGGGATTGATTGAATATGTACGTAAAAACACACCGGTCAGCTGGTCTGCGCATGCTCTGAGGGCGCGGCTGTGGATGCCGTCTGGTCCTGCAGCCTTGCGAGGGTTAACACGTTTAAATGTTTTACTCACCTCGGCTGCAGTGAAGGAGAGTCCGCATGTTTTCGTTGCAGGCCGTGTCAGTGGCACTGTATTGTCCTCAAAGCGGGCAAAAAAGTTATTTAGTCTGCCTGGGAGCAAGACATCCTGGTCCGTGACGGGGCTGGTTTTCTTTTTGTAATCCGTGATTGACTGTAGACCCTGCCACATACCTCTTATGTCTGAGCCGTTGAATTGAAATTCTACTTTGTCTCTATACTGACGCTTAGTTTGTTTGATTGCCTTGCAGAGGGAATAGCTGCACTGTTTGTATTCGGTCATGTTTCCGGTCACCTTGCCCTGATTAAAAGCAGTGGTTTGCGCTTTTAGTTTCACGTGAATGCTGCCATCAATCCATGGTTTCTGGTTTGGGAATGTTTTAATCGTTGCTATGGGAACGACATCTTCAACGCACGTTCTAATGAACTAGGACACCGAATCAGCGTATTCGTCAATGTTGTTGTCTGACGCAATACGAAACATATCCCAGTCCACGTGATGGAAGCAGTCTTGGAGTGTGGAATCAGATTGGTCGGACCAGCGTTGAGCAGACCTCAGCGTGGGAGCTTCTTGTTTTAGTTTCTGTCTGTAGGCAGGGATCAACAAAATTGAGTCGTGGTCAGCTTTTCCGAAAGGAGGGCGGGGCAGGGCCTTATATGCGTTGCGGAAGTTAGAATAGCAATGATCCAAGGTTTTGCCAGCCCTGGTTGCGTAATCAATATGCTGATACAATTTAGTCTTGTTTTCAGATTAGCCTTGTTAAAATCCCCAGCTACAATGAATGCAGCCTCAGTATGTATGGATTCCAGTTTGCAAAGAGTCAAATAAAGTTCGTTCAGAGCCATCGATGTGTCTGCTTGGGGGGGGGGAAATATATATGGCTGTGATTATAATCGAAGAGAATTCCCTTGGTAGATAATGCGGTCGACATTTGATTGTGAGGAATTCTAAATCAGGTGAACAGAAGGATTTGAGTTCCTGTATGTTTTTGTGATCACACCACGTCTTGTTAGCCATAAGGCATACGCCCCCGCCCCTCTTCTTACCAGAAAGATGTTTGTTTCTGTCGGCGCGATGCGTGGAGAAACCAGCTGGCTGCACCGACTCCGATAGCGTCTCTCCAGTGAGCCATGTTTCCGTGAAGCAAAGAACGTTACAGTCTCTGATGTCCCTCTGGAATGCTATCCTTCCTTGGATTTCATCAACCTTGTTGTCAAGAGACTGGACATTGGCGAGAGATATACTAGGGAGTGGTGCACGATGTGCCCGTCTCCGGAGTCTGACCAGAAGACCGCTTCGTTTCCCTCTTTTACAAAGTCGTTTTTTTGGGTCGATTTTGGCTGGGATCCATTCCGTTGTCCTGGGTGAAAAGCAGAACACAGGATCCGCTTCGCGAAAGTCATATTCTTGGTCGTACTGATGGTGAGTTGACGCTGCTCTTATATTCAGTAGTTCTTCTCGACTGTATGTAATAAAACCTAAGATGACCTGGGGTACTAATGTAAGAAATTACAAAAAACTGCATAGTTTCCTAGGAACGCGAAGCGAGGCGGTCATCTCTGTTGGAAGTAGATCTGGTGTTCTGGTGCAACTCAGCATTCTTGTCCTCCAAACACGACGAGTTGAGTTTTTAACAAAACGTTCTATTTTGGTTTCATCTGACCATATGACATTCTCACAATCTTCTTCTGGATCATCCAAATGCTCTCTAGCAAACTTCAGAGGGGCCTGGACATGTACTGGCTTAAGCAGGGGGACACGTCTGGCACTGCAGAATTTGAGTCCCTGGCGGCGTAGTGTGTTACTGATGGTAGGCTTTGTTACTTTGGTCCCAGCTTTCTGCAGGTCATTCACTAGGTCCCCCCGTGTGGTTCTGGGATTTTTGCTCAACGTTCTTGTGATCATTTTGACCCCACTGGGTGAGATCTTGCGTGGAGCCCCAGATCGAGGGAGATTATCAGTGGTATTGTATATCTTCCATTTCCTAATAATTGCTCCCATGGTTGATTTCTTCAAACCAAGCTGCTTACCTATTGCAGATTCAGTCTTCCCAGCCTGGTGCAGGTCTACAATTTTGTTTCTGGTGTCCTTTGACAGCTCTTTGGTCTTGGCCATAGTGGAGTTTGGAGTGTGACTGTTTGAGGTTGGGGACAGGTGTCTTTATACTGATAACAACTTCAAACAGGTGCCATTAATACAGGTACCGAGTGGAGGACAGAGGAGCCTCTTAAAGAAGAAGTTACAGGTCTGTGAGAGCCAGAAATCTTGCTTGTTTGTAGGTGACCAAATACTTATTTTCCACCATAATTTGCAAATAAATTCATAAAAAATCCTACAATGTGAATTTCTGGATTTTTTTTTCATTTTGTCTGTCATAGTTGTAGTGTACCTATGATGAAAATGTCTAAATACTGTTTTGTTCAAACAGGTGCCATTAATACAGGTAACGAGTGGAGGACAGAGGAGCCTCTTAACCTGTTGCGACTCTAGGGATATTTTGTCAGGACAAGATGCTAGAATATGCATATAATTGACAGCTTTGGATAGAAAAAACACTATAGTTTCCAAAACTGTAAAGATATTGTCTGAGTATAACAGAACTGATGTTGCAGGCGAAAGCCTGAGAAAAATCCAATCTGGAAGTGCCCCATATTTTGAAAGCGCTGCGTGCCAATGAGTCCCCATTGAGCTGTGAATGTGCTATGAACCAGCTTACGCTTTCTACGTATTCCAAGGTGTCTACAGCATTGTGACGTAGTTTTACGCATTTATGTTGAAGAATACCCGTAGGGGACTACATTGCGCAAGTAGTCACATGATGCTCCCGGAGAAAATCTGGCGTAAAGTACAGAGGTAGCCATTATTCCAATCGCTTCTACTGAAAAATCAATTGTCCCGGTGGATATATTATCGAATAGATATTTGAAAAACACCTTGAGGATTGATTCTAAACAATGTTTGCCATGTTTCTGTCGATTGTATGGAGCTAAATTGGAATATTTTTCGGGGTTCTCGTGACCGCAATTTCCGGTCGATTTCTCAGCCAAACGTGAAGAACAAACGGAGCTATTTCACCTACAAAAAAATAATATTTAGGGAAAAAATGAACTTTGGCTATCTACCTGGGAGTCTCGTGAGTGAAAACATCCGAAGTTCATCAAAGGTAAACGATTTAATTTGATTGCATTTCTGATTTTCGTGACAAGGTTGCCTGCTGCTAGCAAGGCATAATGCTATGCTAGGCTATTGATAAACTTACACAATTGCTTGTCTAGCTTTGGCTGTAAAGCATATTTTGAAAATCTGAGATGACAGGGTGATTAACAAAAGGCTAAGCTGTGTTCCAATATATTTCACTTGTGATTTTCATGAATAGGAATATTTTCTAGGAAGATTTAAGTCCGTTGCGTTATGCTAATTAGTGTCAGATGACAACGGTCCTGTTCACGGGATGGGGTGTCACTAGAGGTTAAAGAAGAAGTTACAGGTCTGCTTGCTTGTTTGTGGGTGACCAAATACTTATTTTCCACCATAAGATGCAAATAAATAAATTAAAAATCCTACAATGTGATTTTCTGGATTTTTTCCCCTAATTTTGTCTGTCATAGTTGTACCTATGATGAAAATTACAGGCCTCTCTCATCTTCTTAAGTGGGAGAACTTGCACAATTGGTGGCTGACTAAATACTTTTTTGCCCCACTGTATATCTTTCAACTATGCTGTGATGTTTAACATACAATTTCAATCGATCTAATCGAATAGAATCCACAGATTGCGAGTTGAAGATATATACGTTTACCAAGAGTGTTAGTATATTAGTAATTGACTGACCCGGTCTCTCCAGATCTCCTAACAGTACTATTTCTAGGGTAAATTTTAGATCAATGTTATGCATTTTCAGCCATTCTTGAACCTGAGACCAGAAACAGGCTACCTGAGGACAAAACAAAAATAAATTGTATATTAATTCTGTATCTGCAACGTCTGCTTCCAACTCACACCCTCAAACACCTCAAACACATAGATCCCCTGAACGCAGCTCACACTCTCAAACACCTAGATCCCCTGAACGCAGCTCACACTCCAGATCCCAATCACCCGAATTCTAATCACCTGTTCACACACCTGTATGTCATTATCACACACTATTTAGTTCAGTTCTTTGTACCCCCCATCACTGTGAAGTATGGTTTGTTTTGTGACATGCGTCTTTCGGAGCGCTGGGTTTCCTATGATTTACTCCTCCCGTGTATGAGAGTTTTTGCCTGCCTCACTAACGACGCCTTTTGCCTATTCCCTGCCTGTACTCGGATTTCCTGTTATCTACCTATTGCCTGATCTCCCGGACTACGTTACTATCCTTTTCCCTGCCTGTACTGTTGCACTTTTGGACCCCCTGTGTATGACCTTCTGCCTGCCCCTGGACCCAGCTACCTACCTCCTCCAGTAGTCTATTGAAATAAACACCTGCTGCGCCCTGTGCTTGAAACCAGCTCTCTGTTTCCCCTGGTCTTCATTACAGAATACCTCACCAAAAGCAACAGACTTCGGCGGAGCTGCAGCTACGTCTGACCCGACAGGAGGAACGAATCGATTAATTCTGCGACCTCCTTCGCCTGTACATTTCTGCTTCACCGATATCAGGCGCCAATGCCTCCTCTCGTTCATCTCCCCCATATCCATGCCTAATAAATACGATGGCTCCACAGGGAAAAAACAAGTATTTCTCATGCAGTGTAACCTGTACATAGACCATCATCCCGCTGACTTCACCTCTGACAAAGACAGGGTGGACTTCATCATCTCCCTACTCACAGACAAAGCTCTGGATTGGGGCACAACCCTGTGGGCCACTCAAAGTTCTGATATGTCCTCAATCACGTTTCCACACCCTCTTCAAGGAGGTGTTTGACCATTCAGTTTCAGACCGTCAAGGCCGTCTCTCCACCACTGAGTATGCCCTTGAGTTCCGTACCATGGCTGCTGGCAGTGGATGGAGTGAACCAGCTCCCCTTACAGTCTACCGGAGGGGTCTTAATCGAGAGTTACAGACCGAACTGGCCTGCAGAGTAGATTTAATGGACCTAAACCAATACATCCGGATGTCCATATCCATTGGCATCCTACTGGTTGACCGCAGACCTATATAGTCACCCATGGCCTGCAAGTCTTTCAAACCCTTCTCTCGTCCACGGTCCAATAGCCCAGAACCCATGCTACTCGGCCGCGCCCCTCTCACGCCAGCCGAGACACACCGATGGTTACTTGAAAACCGGTGCCTCTATTGTGGAGAAAGTAACCACCTACTCAATAGCTATCCCATTCGCCCTCCCACGAAGGGGTGACCACAACAACCCCTCCACTTCCACCTGGGTAAGGACCTTAACTTTTTTGTTTTACCTTATCAAAAGGCAGTTTGGGATCCCGGCTCTTCTTTCTGCTAATGGGGTCACTCAGTTTGTGGAGGGACTAGAGGACTTGGGGGCTGCAGGAAATTTCATTGATGAACAATTGGCGCAAAAGTTAAGGATCAAACTAATCCTTGTTAATCCTCCCCTTAGGATCAATGCGCTGGATGGACAACCTCTCGGAACTGGTCTTGTGACTCGCATGACCGAAAGGATCACCCTTCAGATTGGCCTCCTTCGCTCGGTCATTCAGTTAATGGTGTTGTCTTCACCTATAAAGAACCCCTCATCCTCGGTCACCCCTGGCTAAGCCTTCACGACCCTGCCATCTCCTGGCGGCAAGGGCAACTACTGTCATGTACTCCCGCCTGTTTTAAGAACTGCTTCAGTCTACCCTTTCGCGCCACCTCTAGAGAAGAATCGGAGTCTGCCATTCCAACCCACATCCCACCTGTATATGCCCAGTTCCTGAGTGTCTTCATCAAGAAGATGATCATTCTGCCCCCTCATCGCCCTGAGGACTGCGCAATCGACCTTCCTGTGGCATCGCCCCCTATGGGTTGGATCTACCCCTTGCCCCTCCCAGACAATGAGGCTATGGACCCCTATATTGAAGAGGATCTCGACATGGGACTCATCTGTCCATCCACGTCTCCGGCTGCATCCAGTTTCTCATTTGTACCAAAAAAAAGGATAGTAGTCTCCATCCCTGCATAGATTAACAACCCCTCATTGACCTTAACATCAAGAATCGCTTCCCTCTTCCTCTGATTCTGGCCACACTAGAACAAGTTGGACAGGCTACCATCTATTCCAAACTGGACCTTCGTAGTGCTTACAACCTGGTCCGTATCTGAAGTGGGGATGAGTGGAAGATGGCATTCACCGCCGCTAGGGGTCACTACGAATACCTGGTTAGGTTCTGCGGTCTCACCAATGCTCCCACAGTCTTTCAGTCCTTCATGAATGAAGTTTTCCAGGACAAGATCAACCAGTTCTTCATTGTGTACATTTATGATATCTTGATCTACTCTCACTCCCTTGCAGAACACGTACAATAGTTCCTCCAACGGCTACAGGACCACCATCTTTATGTCAAGGCTGAGAAGAGCGCCTTTCATGTTACTATGGTAACCTTCCTAGGGTTCATACTGACATCAAAATGGACGAAGGCAAAGTCACGGCCATGCTTAACTGGCCCAAACCTACCACCGTAAAGGAACTACGTTTCCAAGGATTCTCCAACTACTACCGCCAGTTCATCCGAAACTGCAGCACCACAACCGCACATCTCTCAGCCTTCACCAGTACCCTCCAATGGACCGACACCGCCCTTACTGCATTTGAGACCTTGAAACGCTTCTTCACCTCTACACCCATCCTTAGGCAGCCAGATCCTACCCTTCCTTTTGTTCTGGAGGTGGATGCATCTAAGGTCGGCCTGGGAGCGGTTCTCTCTCAGCGGGACAGGACACCTCCCAAATTACACCCATGTTGTTTAAATAAAAAAAAATATATCTTGTCATCTGGTTTGCCTGATATAAGGAATTTCAAAATTATTTATACTTTTACTTTAGATATTTAAGTATATTCTTAAAATTATTTACTTTGAATACTTAAGTATATTTAAAATCAAATCTTTTTCGACTTTTACTCAAGTAGTATTTCACTGGGTGACTCGCTTTTACTTGAGTCATTTTCTGTCAAGGTATCTTTACTTTTACTCAAGTATGACAATTGGGTACCTTTTCCACCACTGGTCACAAGAAAAAAAGTTACCATGATGAGATGATAGGTCGACATGCATTGTGAACTGTGCTCCATACTGAGATGGGCTGTCTGTTCCCACCCTGAGCGTTGATTCATCATGCAAGAGGCCATAGAGAAGCCAGATTTAGACATTGCGTCTCATTTAACAGTTATTTTTCACGCATTGCTGCTCATATAAATAATTTATTATAATTTACCGGTTTCTCGCAGTCATTTATCCTGGGAAATGGGAGTGGTTTTGGGTGTTAAATCCCGGTAATTCTCGGTAACCGGGTTCCTGCCATTCAACCCTACTTTGAACTGTTGATTTGTGCCTCTTCCTTCCATCGCATTGAGCCAGCTAGCTTAGCATAGCAATAACTCACATTACACACACACACACGCATAGAATAACTCACATTATGTAACTTAAGCTAAGACCAACAAGTTTATTTAGGTTGAGCTACAAGATCCATCAACCAGATACAGATATCTAAATGATGATAAAGAATGATTACTAAAATACATCTAAACATATGGAAGGCCCTATATGAAATACTTCCATGTTGGTTCCTATAATTTGTCTGAAGACTTGCAACGCCAGGGTTGTGGGTTCGAATCAAATAACTACATGATCTATTTGAATAGTTGAAAGAAAGCCATAAGTGGTTAGTTGAACGTTTTAAAGTGGCCCTGGCCTGCAAGTGAGCGGTCAACACGACTCCAGCTTTCTAAAGCTTTCTCAGAACTCCTATACTGTGGAGGGGAACAGAACAACATAACTCAATACAGAGAGCAGGGGGAAAGAAGTGGAATGCTGACGTGAACTTGAAGCCCAGCATGTGTGTGTGTGCACGTGTGACCCTGAAGGTCATCCACACATTACAACCAATCATAACCAGTCAAGGTTGCATCGTGATTCTCCACCCTTCTCTCATTGATTTTAAAGCATAAGATTGGTGCATTGGGTCTGGAGGGAGTTTCCACCATAGTATATCCATTACAGGAAGTGTTCAAGTGCACACTTTGGAAGAAGGGTGGATAATCTGTGCACAGCCTAAGATGTTTCTCTTGAAGGAATAATTTTGAGCAAAGCGGGACCATAGACATACATCATCGGACACAGAAATTATGTTATAGTCAAGAGTTATTTGGGAATATAAGGTGAAAGATCAGTTCATTGATCAGTGATTCTGCACAGTAGACGATCCCAAACACTACAAGCATGTTTCCTTAGCGTGATACCCTAAGTGTCTTGAACATTCATGCCCAGCATATCCGTCAAACGGAGACTGAATGTGAACTTTCAAGATAATGGCGTGTTACGTGTGATGTGTTTCTTATACATATGTAAATGAAACTAACACTGGTAAGGCAGCAACCTCAACTCACTCCCTCTCCTTGTCTCTATCCAATGTCTAGGTGGAGGAGAGAGCTCCCACAAGAGCTCCCACTCTCTTTATCACGTGTCTAATAAAGTAGAGTGGTAGTGGGGAGATGTCTAAAACCTTCCACGTCTTTAATATGTTATGTGGTTGCTGTTGATCCTCTGGGGCCTCTGTGTGTGTGTATATATATATATATATATATATATATATATATATATATATATATATATACAGTGGGGCAAAACAGTATTTAGACATTTTCATCATAGGTACACTACAACTATGACAGACAAAATGAAAAAAAAATCCAAAAAATCACATTGTAGGATTTTTTATGAATTTATTTGCAAATTATGGTGGAAAATAAGTATTTGGTCACCGACAAACAAGCAAGATTTCTGGCTCTCACAGACCTGTAACTTCTTCTTTAAGAGGCTCCTCTGTCCTCAACTCGGTACCTGTATTAATGGCACCTGTTTGAAGTTGTTATCAGTATAAAAGAGACCTGTCCACAACCTCAAACAGTCACACTCCAAACTCCACTGTGGCCAAGACCAAAGAGCTGTCAAAGAAAACCAGAAACAAAATTGTAGACCTGCACCAGGCTGGGAAGACTGAATCTGCAATAGGTAAGCAGCTTGGTTTGAAGAAATCAACTGTGGGAGCAATTATTAGGAAATGGAAGACATACAAGACCACTGATAATCTCCCTCGATCTGGGGCTCCACGCAAGATCTCACCACGTGGGGTCAAAATGATCACAAGAACGGTGAGCAAAAATCCCAGAACCACACGGGGGGGGACCTAGTGAATGACCTGTAGAGAGCTGGGACCAAAGTAACAAAGCCTACCATCAGTAACACACTACGCCGCCAGGGACTCAAATTCTGCAGTGCCAGACGTGTCCCCCTGCTTAAGCCAGTACATGTCCAGGCCCCTCTGAAGTTTGCTAGAGAGCATTTGGATGATCCAGAAGAAGATTGGGAGAATGTCATATGGTCAGATGAAACCAAAATATAACTTTGGTAAAAACTCAACTCGTCGTGTTTGGAGGACAAAGAATGCTGAGTTGCATCCAAAGAACACCATACCTACTGTGAAGCATGGGGGTGGAAACATCATGCTTTGGGGCTGTTTTTCTGCAAAGTGACCAGGACGACTGATCCATGTAAAGGAAGGAATGAATGGGGCAATGTATCGTGAGATTTTGAGTGAAAACCTCCTTCCATCAGCAAGAGCATTGAAGATGAAACGTGGCTGGGTCTTTCAGCATGACAATGATCCCAAACACACCGCCCGGGCAACGAAGGAGTGGCTTCGTAAGAAGCATTTCAAGGTCCTGGAGTGGCCTAGCCAGTCTCCAGATCTCAACCCCATAGAAAATCTTTGGAGGGAGTTAAAAGTCCGTGTTGCCCAGCAACAGCCCCAAAACATCACTGCTCTAGAGGAGATCTACAAGGAGGAATGGGCCAAAATACCAGCAACAGTGTGTGAAAACCTCGTGAAGACTTACAGAAAATGTTTGACCTCTATCATTGCCAACAAAGTGTATATAACAAAGTATTGAGATAAACTTTTGTTATTGACCAAATACTTATTTTCCACCATAATTTGCAAATAAATTCATTAAAAATCCTACAATGTGATTTTCTGGATTTGTTTTCTAATTTTGTCTGTCATAGTTGAAGTGTACCTATGATGAAAATTACAGGCCTCTCTCATCTTTTTAAGTGGGAGAACTTGCTGACTAAATGCTTTTTTGCCCCCATTGAGAATATGGCTAGCTCAATAAAACAGTTTTGATCGTGCTAACTTTTTGTCAATTATCCAATGTGTTTGGATGGCTTTACAAAAGGACAGAATGTCTTTTTAATCTTTGCTGGGTGCTATTAAGAATCTGAGGATGTAGTCTTTGGCCTTTTTAAGGTTTGAGGAGCTATTCAAGGAGCTTAGGCCACAGGAGAGGAGCCACACAGTGAGTGGGGGGTTATTATTGTAAAGAAAGGACCATCTGTCAGGTTGGATGGGGAGTGTCGCTGCACAGCTGTTTTCATGTCTCTCCAGAGATGTTCGATGGGATTCAAGTCCGAGCTCTGGCTGGGCCACTCAAGGATATTCAGAGACTTGTTCTGAAGCCACTCCTGCATTGTCTTGGCTGTGTGCTTAGGGTTGTTGTCCGGTTGGAAGGTGAACCTTTGCCCCCAGTCTAAGGTCCTGAGCGCTCTGAAGCAGCTTCTCATCAAGGATCTGTACTTTGCCCTGTTCATCTTTCCCTTGATCCTGACTAGTCTCCCAGTCCCTGCCGCTGAAAAAAATCCCTACAGCATGATGCTGTCACCACCATGCTTCACATAGGGATGGTGCCAGGTTTCCTCCAGACGTGACACTTGGCATTCAGGCCAAAGAGTTCAATCTTAGTTTCATCAGACCAGAGAATCTTGTTTGTCATGGTCTGAGAGTCTTTCTTGGGGACCTTCAATGCTGCAGAAACATTTGTAGGTTTTCTGTAGGTTTAAGTCAGTGTCCATGGCTGTGTATCAATCTCCAATTCTGATCTTTTTTTCCACTAATTAGTACTCAGAAATATAGGGTCCCACAGTTGACAGTGCATGTCAGAGCAAAAAAAGCCATGACGTTGAAGGAAGTCTCTGTAGAGCTCTGAGACAGGATTGTGTCGAGGCACAGATCTGGGGAATGGTACCAAATGTTTTTTAGCTCATCTTTATCAAGGGTTCCAATCATTTTGGACCTGACTGTATGTAACTCTTCTGTTGACAACTGTCAATTATTAATCCCAATGACCTGGCTTCTAGTGCAGTAGAAATTTCTAATGTTAGGAACCATTTTGTTGATGACAGGACACAAATTACCGTCAAGGAGTAGCTAATTTGAAGAATACCGGTATTAATTTGTAAGTTAAATTTACAGAAAGGAGATTTATCAAACTGTAGGCCCAATATATAGGACATTTGCCCCACTTGGAGCTAAAAGGAATACGTTAGTGTCAGACTACTGTGTGTTTGTTCATTCTAAGTATAGTCATTAGGATTCTTGATTGATATTGCTATTGTACTGCATTGTTGAGGAGAGTCAGCAAGAAAGCATTTCACTGTACCGTTTACACCGATGACCAATAAACTTTGATTTGATGTCTTGTGATGTTAGCATCAAGATTAATCACAAGTCTTTGACCAGATGGTACGTGCTCCATATGATGGGCTTGAACATTTACAAGCTTCCAGCATCCAATCAAACCATGAATATTGCTGTAAATACGCCAAAACTAGGTGTAACTCTTCTTCGATTGAGCGTCAACTGAAAATTAAGATCAGAGAAGAAGTTTGAATATTGAAGATCATAGTAAAAGGCATGGGGGGAAGAAACGAATCAAATGCTCTGCGTGAATGACTTGTGGTTCTGACTTCCATATCCTGGAAACCTGATATGTGACTTTTTCAAATGACTCCATTATGACACACACCATCAATACCATGACACACCACCACCACCACCACCACAACCAATACCATTACACACCACCACCACCATGACACACCACCACAACCATGACACACCACCACCACCGCTACCATGACACACCACCACAACCATAACACACCACCACCACCACCATGACACACCACCAACACCACCACTACCATGACACACCACCACCACCACATGACACACCACCACTACCATGACACACTACCACCACTACCATGACACACCACCATCACTACCATGACACACTACCACCACTACCATGACACACCACCACTACTACCATCACTACCATGACACACCACCACCACCACCATGACACACCACCACCAATACATGACACACCACCACTACCATGACACACCACCACTACCATAACACACCACCACTACCATGACACACCACCACTACCATGACACACCACCACCAATACATGACACACCACCACTACCACCACCATGACACACCACCACCAATACATGACACAACCATGACACACCACCACTACCATAACACACCACCACTACCATGACACACCACCACCACTACCACAACACACCACCACCATGCCACACCAACACCATCACTACCATGACACACCACCACCACCACCACTACTATGACACACCACCACTACCATGACACACCACCACTACCATGACACACCACCACCACCACCACTACCATGACACACCACCACTACTACTACATGACAAACCACCACTACTACTACTACATGACAAACCACCACTACTACATGACACACCCCCACCACCACCACCATGACACACCACCACCACTAGATAACACCCCCACCACCATGACACACCCCCACCATCACCACTACTACATGACACACCACCACCACCATGACACACCCCCACCACCACCACCACCACCACCATCATCACTACTACATGATACACCACCATCACCACTACTACATGACACACCACCACCACTACTACATGACACAACACCACCACTACTACATGACACACCCCCACCACCATGACACATCACCACGACACACCACCATCATGACCAAACCACCCTCACCAGCACCACCATGACAATCTTGACTCCCTGACTCTTACAGATGCACACTGTCAGTTTAGTCAGTTAACTGAGCTTCAGAGAGAAAGGGAGAGAGAGATATAGAGATGAGGACGTGACGAGTGAGAAAGAAGGAAACAGAGAGAGAGAGATATAGAGATGAGGACGTGACGAGTGAGAAAGAAGGAAACAGAGAGAGAGAGAGAGATATATAGATGAGGACGTGACGAGTGAGAAAGAAGGAAACAGAGAGAGATATATAGAGATGAGGACGTGACGAGTGAGAAAGAAGGAAACAGAGAGAGATATAGAGATGAGGACGTGACGAGTGAGAAAGAAGGAAACAGAGAGAGATATAGAGATGAGGACGTGACGAGTGAGAAAGAAGGAAACAGAGAGAGAGAGATATAGAGATGAGGACGTGACGAGTGAGAAAGAAGGAAACAGAGAGAGAGATAGAGATGAGGACGTGACGAGTGAGAAAGAAGGAAACAGAGAGAGAGATATAGAGATGAGGACGTGACAAGTGAGAAAGAAGGAAACAGAGATTGAGGGAGAGAGAGAGAGAGAGAGATAGGTAGAGTACAGGAGTAATTGAGAGGATGTGTGGAAGTTAGTGGAGGAGTGTGATAGCTCTCTGACACCAGTAGCTGTCTGTGGAGTGGAGCATTGTGGAGGGGAAAACTCTAATGCTCTACCTAACTGTCATCCCAAAAGGGCAAAATTAAAGAGGAATGACTCACCTAAACAGCTCTAAAGATTATCAAAAAATACTGTATAAAATAAACAATACAAATACTGAGCTATATTGTACGGAACAAAAAAATGGGACAACTATATTATTTTATACTAATTCAATTGCTCGCCGAAAGTTATACTTTTTTCTCTCAAAAAGTTCTGAAACATCAGTAGATATCACAAAGTGCTTATACAGAAACCCAGCATAAAACCTCAAACAATAAGCAATGTAGATGTAGAAAAACTCCCTAGAAAGACAGGAACCTAGGAAGAAACCTAGAGGGGAACCAGGCTATGAGGGGTGGCCAGTCCTCTTCTGGCTGAGCCGGGTGGAGATTATAAGTGTACATGGCCATTAACGCCAGATTGTTCTTCAAGATGTTCAAATGTTCAGAGATGACCAGCAGGGTCAAATAATAATCACAGTGGTTGTAGAGGGTGCAACAAGTCAGTACCTCAGGAATAAATGTCAATTGGCGTTACATAGCTGAGCATTCAGAATACAAGCATTTCACTATACCTGCGATAACATCCGCAAATCTGTGTAAGTCACCAATAAACTTTGATTTGAAAACCTTTCAATACCGCACCTTGCAAGATAAATGGCACTGAGGCTAATCATATCAAATGTTTTATGAGATTGGAGAACACATTGGGAGGGATCTTAGACCATACAGAATCTTTCCAGATCTTTGATATTGTTTGTCTGCGCTTATGAACTTCCCTCTTCAATTCAAACCATAGGTTTTCAATGGGGTTCAAGTCCGGAGATAGAGAATACCATTGCAAAATGTAGATTTTGTGGTCAATTCACCATTTCTTTGTGGATTTTGATGTGTGCTTGAGGTTATTGTCTTGCTGGAGGATACATTTGCAGCCAAGTTTCATGGCAGAGGAAACCAGTTTTTTGGCAAAAATGTCCTGGTACTGGGTAAAGTTCATGATGCCGTTGACTTTAAAGGGGTACTTCAGGATTTTGGCAATGAGGTCCTTTATCTACTTCCTAAAAGACTTCCAGTCATTGCACCAACACTATTTAGCATTGGCTCATGAAACTACCTCTAAACGTCCTTCGTACTGGACACAGGAACATCAAAATGGTATTCACAAGTTCATCTGACTCTGGGGAAGTAGATACAGTACATGGCATCATTAACAAGGTCTCCAGGACCAGTGGAAGCAAAATAGCCCCATAACATCAAAGCTCCACCACCATATTCTACAAGAGGTATGGGGTTATATTCTGCTTATACATTCTTATTTCAACGCCAAACCACACCTGTGGTGTGCGTGGCCAAAGAGCTATATTTTCATGTCATGCCTGGAGTTCGCTAAATGCATTGACACTTGGATTGGAACCAGTGCTACGGTCAGACGACATGAAAATAGAGCTCTTTGGCCACGCACACCAGTGGATGTTTGGTGTCGAAATAAGGATGCACAAGCAGAAAAGAACCCCCTATACTGAGCTATATTGTATAGCTACTCATCACACAAGCACATACTTGCATTGCATTGATGCACCAGCCTTCAATGCAACACCTGTATTGTTCAAACAAGGAGTTTTAATAAAGTAAAGTCATGCTATCCTCTTTTATAATCACGGCACATGTAGAAATAGTTGCAACAAGGCATCATCCCTGGCTGTTACAAGTGTGAAAGTACTTAGACAAGCACTTGCGAGGTAAGGGGACTTTTATGGTAGCCGATTTAGATCCTACACAGGAAACCTATTAAAGGTTTACAGAGGTATGCCCCTATGAAAACCCACAGGAGTTTACAAGACAAAGAAGGCCAGGGGGAATAACAGTAAACCTGAGAGCTGGGATCTGCCATTATTGTGTAAATACAGAATGGTTGGGTGGATAGCCTTACTCCTGGAGAGCAGATGGAGTTTAACATATATTAAGAGGGTGGTGATTTTTGAAGTATGCAACTACAGTATGTGATGACTTGTTACAGTTTCTCCTTACTCATGGTACTCACTTAAAGCCGCACTTTCAAATATTTGTATAATTTCAGCCAGTAGTTTGGAAAGTGGTGCTAATGAGCCAAAACAGGTCCCCTTTTTTGTGTTCTACGTCATCCAAATGTGTACTACATCATCCAATTTGTGCAATATGTTACAAATGTTTTGTGCTTAAGGTCCCGGAGTGCATCTGTAAAGTTTGCATAAAAATGTTTCACACCCTGATGACGGCCTGCGAGCTGAAACATTGTTAAAGGGATAGTTCACGCAAATTACATAATTACATGTTGGTTTCCTTACCCTGTGAGCAGTCTATGGTCAAGGTATGACAGCAATCCTAGCTTTGGTTTTGTTTCCCTGGCACTGTTTTCACATGCTAATGTTTTAGCATGTGTGGCACAAATCCATTGCAAGTTATGGTACCCATATTAGCATTTGACAGCTAACATACTGTAGGTACCATGTGAAACTGTGAATACTGTAGGCCTACAGTACATGGGTGTTGGGGGATTGACAGTATTGATTCACATTGATATGGAACTAGGATAGACTCAAGTGTCAGGGTTCATTCAACCACAAGCTTTGTCTTGCTCTCTCCTGGGTCAAACCCTTTCAACAGAAGGGGACCGTCTTTGTTTCTGCATTCCAACTTAATCCTGTAATCTCTCTGTTATTTACACTTCTGGTTGTCGGCCCCATACAAGAGAGAAACAACTAAGGAAATCCACCCACTCTGGCCAAACATTAGATCAACAGAAATTCTAAGTTAATCAGAAGCAGCCTGGTCCAGATCGGCCAAGGCACTCAGCACATCACGGCATTTTAGTGGATAGGATCAACACGAAGATCAGACAGAGTGAGAGAAAGAAGAGGAGAAACATTTAGAAGAAAATAGGAAAGGGATGAGAGGAGAGGAGAATAGAGAGACGAGAAGAGCAGAGAAGAGAGGAGAAGTGAGGAGAAAAGAATAGAGGAGAAGAGGAGAAAAGAGAAGAAAAGAGGAAGCAGCTGTGTCTGGATACAGAACTGATTTAAACCCTCCAGGGTCCTGACTGAAAGACTCGCAAATCCCCCAGGACAGGATGCCTTTCCCATCTGCCTGAACTACGGCTTGAACTGTCAAAAAAATGGGGCAGACTAATGCTAGCAGTGAACTACCACGGCTGGGTACAAATGCTTCTGGTGTGAGATTATTTCCACACAATCACAAGATAAAGATAAGGTGGAACTGGAAAATGGACAGGGATTTGTCCGGCCACCCATCTATTCGAGAAAATCTGATCTGCTTATCAAACAGCTTTGCCCAGCTTGAGACAGACCTACCAGCCCCGGGAGTCAGCATGGATCCTGGGTGCATACCAACAGCCGGCGCCACCCAGTGGCACCCTCCTAAATTAAGACAAGACCGAGGTACTTATTGTTGGAGCCAAAGCACAGAGAGAGAATCTGGCCGCACATTTGAATTAATTGGCAATAAAGATAAAACACACTCTGAACTTAATTAATAGCCATCCACTTAATAGGAAGTGGATGGCTGCAAACTTTCTACTTTTAAACTCGGACAAAACAGAGATGCTTGTTCTAGGTCCCAAGAAACAAAGAGATCTTCTGTTGAATCTGACAATTAATCTTAATGGTTGTACAGTCGTCTCAAATAAAACTGTGAAGGACCTCGGCGTTACTCTGGACCCTGATCTCTCTTTTGAAGAGCATATCAAGACCATTTCAAGGACAGCTTTTTTCCATCTACGTAACATTGCAAAAATCAGTAACTTTCTGTCCAAAAATGATGCAGAAAAATTAATCCATGCTTTTGTCACTTCTAGGTTAGACTACTGCAATGCTCTACTTTCCGGCTACCCGGATAAAGCACTAAATAAACTTCAGTTAGTGCTAAATACGGCTGCTAGAATCCTGACTAGAACCAAAAAAATTGATCATATTACTCCAGTGCTAGCCTCCCTACACTGGCTTCCTGTCAAAGCAAGGGCTGATTTCAAGGTTTTACTAACCTACAAAGCATTACATGGCCTTGCTCCTACCAATCTCTCTGATTTGGTCCTGCCGTACATACCTACACGTACGCTACGGTCACAAGACGCAGGCCTCCTAATTGTCCCTAGAATTTCTAAGCAAACAGCTGGAGGCAGGGCTTTCTCCTATAGAGCTCCATTTTTATGGAACGGTCTGCCTACCCATGTCAGAGACGCAAACTCGGTCTCAACCTTTAAGTCTTTACTGAAGACTCATCTCTTCAGTGGGTCATATGATTGAGTGTAGTCTGGCCCAGGAGTGGGAAGGTGAACGGAAAGGCTCTGGAGCAACGAACCACCCTTGCTGTCTCTGCCTGGCCGGTTCCCCTCTTTCCACTGGGATTCTCTGCCTCTAACCCTATTACAGGGGCTGAGTCACTGGCTTACTGGGGCTCTCTCATGCCGTCCCTGGAGGGGGTGCATCACCTGAGTAGGTTGATTCACTGATGTGGTCATCCTGTCTGGGTTGGCACGCCCCCTTGGGTTGTGCCATGGCGGAGATCTTTGCGGGCTATACTCAGCTTTGTCTCAGTATGGTAAGTTGGTGGTTGAAGATATCCCTCTAGTGGTGTGGGGGCTGTGCTTTGGCAAAGTGGGTGGGGTTATATCCTTCCTGTTTGGCCCTGTCCGGGGGTGTCCTCGGATGGGGCCACAGTGTCTCCTGACCCCTCCTGTCTCAGCCTCCAGTATTTATGCTGCAGTAGTTTATGTGTCGGGGGGCTGGGGTCAGTTTGTTATATCTGGAGTACTTCTCCTGTCCAATTCGGTGTCCTGTGTGAATCTAAGTGTGCGTTCTCTAATTCTCTCCTTCTCTCTCTCGGAGGAGCTGAGCCCTAGGACCATGCCCCAGGACTACCTGACATGATGACTCCTTGCTGTCCCCAGTCCACCTGGCCGTGCTGCTGCTCCAGTTTCAACTGTTCTACCTTATTATTATTCGACCATGCTGGTCATTTATGAACATTTGAACATCTTGGCCATGTTCTGTTATAATCTCCACCTGCATTGCTTGCTGATTGGGGTTTTAGGCTGGGTTTCTGTACAGCACTTTGAGATATCAGCTGATGTACGAAGGGCTATATAAATAAATTTGATTTGATTTTTGATTTGAATTTCGAATCACACATTAGGAATGTGACCAAAATAGCTTTTAAAACCACTGGAGGAACATTGCCTAGGTGCAGACATTTCTCTCTCAGGCTGATACAGAGAGACTCATTCATGATTTTATTAAGCAGGCTTGACTACTGTAATGCTCGCCTGTCTGGTCGACCCTAGAAAGCCATTGATCTACTGGAAAACATACAGAATGGGGCAGCACGTGTAGTGACCAAGACCAGACAGAGAGCACACATTACACTGGTTTTAATGTCTCTGAACTGACTGCCTGTGAGTTTTAGAATTATTTTAAGATTCTTCTATTGGTTTTTAAATCAATCCACGATTGTACACACCAATACATGCCAGACATGCTTTTTATTTATGTACACAGTTGGTCCCTCAGGTCCTCTGGCACTGGCCTTTTTACTATCCCAAAGCCTCGGACCAAGAGACATGGAGAGGCAGCTTTTAGTTATTATGCCCCCAGCCTCTGGAATAGCCTGCCAGAGAACCTGAGAGGGTCTGAAACTGTGGACATTTTTAAAAGATTATATATATCATGGACAAAAGAAAGGTCTGCCTCTCTTAGTAGTGGAAGGTACTGGCCCCAGATTACAAGGAAGAGGGTGGTTGGAGGAAATACAATTGAACTGGGATGAAATCAAACATGTCACCACAGAGACATTGACACTACAGCAGGTGCTTTCAAAGCATGAGTGTGTTTTCAAAGAAGAGCTAGGGACATTAAAAGGGGTCCAAGCTACCATTCATGTTGCTGCTGATGCTACTCCCAGATTCTATAGTTCAAGATCAGTTCCATATGCCATGAAGCCTAAAGTGGATGTGGAAATTGACAGACTCTTAGCAGAGGATATAATTGTACCTGTCAAGTTTTCTGAGTGGCCAGCACCAGTTGTTCACTAAAACCAGATGGTTCAATCAGATTACGCGGTGACAATAAACTGACTGTAAATAGAGTTTCCTCATTGGACCAGTACCCCCTACCCAAAGTGGAGGATTTGCTTTCAACGTTAACTGGAGGGCAACAGTTTACAAAACTGGACATGAGTCACGTATATCAGCAAGTGCTAATGGATAAAGCTTCACAGAAGTACCTGACCATAAACACCCACAGAGGGATGTTTACCTATAAACGCTTACCTTTCGGGGGTGTCTTCTGCACGAGCTATCTTCCAAAGAACTATGGAGGGAATTCTACAGGGGATACCCAAGGTAGCGGTTTACCTCGATGACATTCTTGTTACAGGAGTCACGAAGGAGGAACATCTCAGAAACTTAGGTGAAGTTTTGAGGAGGATGGAGGACGCCGGTCTCCGGCTGAAGAGGAGCAATTGTACACTGTTAGCTGATGAAGTGCAGTACCTGGGTCGCAAGGTGGATGCCAAGGGGTTACACACTGTCAAAGCTAAAGTGAGGGCTGTTGAGGAAGCTCCACCTCCGACAAACGTTACAGAGCTGAAAGCCTATCTAGGCTTACTGAATTATTATAATTGCTTTCTCCCGAACCTCTCTACCCTCTTAGCTCCTCTACATCAACTGCTAAGTAAGGTTGTGGCCTAGAAATTGTCAGAAAGACAGTAAGAAGCTTTTGCCAAGTCAAAGGTGTTACTGCAATCAGCTGAAGTGCTAGTGTACTACTCAGCAGACATCGCGTGATGCCTCATCGTATGGTTTGGGGGCGGTGCTATCACACCGGATGGAGAATGGTGCAGAGAAACCTATTGGGTTCATGTCAAGAACGTTAACACCAGCAGAGAAAAATACTCTCAGCTGGACAAGGAAGGACTGGCTGTCACATTCGGAATACAGAGATTCCACAAGTACTTGTACGGGAGAACATTCACTATCGTGACCGACCATAAGTCTCTGATCTCTCTGTTCCACAAAAGCCAGTACCACAAATGGTTTCTCCAAGAGTTCAACATTGGGCTGTGTGGCTCAGGGCCTATGAGTACATAATAATTTACAAACCAGGTAGATACCATGGGAATGCTGATGCTCTGAGTAGGCTGCCCGTTCCAGAAATCATCATTCAGGAAGAAGAAAATGACCAGGTTTTGATGATCGATGTGTTGGATGATGCACCGGTGAACACAGCCCAAATCAAGCAATGGACTTCAAAGGATGTGACGCTATCACAAGTGCATGAATTTATCCTGAGAGGATGGCCTACAGTGACCAAGCCTCAGATCATGCCCTACTACACTTGCCGCTTGGCATTGAGTGTTCGATATGGATGTGTTCTGTGGGATTCAAGAGTAGGTATCCCACCACAAGGGCGGGGATTGCTACTGAATTTGTTGCATCAGTCGCATCCAGGTATGTCGAGAATGAAAGGCCTAGTGAGGTCATATGTCTGGTGGCCAAAGATGGACCATGATGTGGAAAATTAGGTTAGCCGGTGTGCCGATTGTCAAAGTAACAGGAAGTCACCCCCCACCGCGCCATTACATCCATGGGAATGGCCAGAAAAACCATGGACACGCCTCCATGTGGACTACGCTGGACCTTTCCTAGGAAAAATGTTCCTTGTGCTGATTGATTCTCATTCAAAGTGGATGGATGTTTACCCCATAAACACGTCAACACGATTAAACAGCAATTGCAACCAACTTTCTATGGTTTGTTTTAAAAATAGCAATATTTTGGAGATGATTTCATTTTCAAATACCTGAAAGTGAGACATCGTAACCTGAATAAAGGGGAAAAGGCCATTGTTGAACATGGGGACAGATATTCTTACTCATCTGCTAGAGCACCAGTTTGGTTTTAAGTATAATTTTTGTATGACTGAAGCCTTCAGTAAGAGGTCCAATGCTTTAATATTTAATAATTTCTGCCCTCCGAATATATATTCATTATATAAATAGGCCTGTTTAATTTTGTCTGGCTTGCTATTCCTAATATAATGCTCATATAATTAAAAAAAGGTTGCTAGATGTAGGCAACGCCATAGGTAAACTGGGATATGACTAAAGAGTTAAATCAGGGTGATTTTCCCACAAATAGACAGGTATTTTCCTTTCCATGTGAGCAAGAGCTTATCTATTTTTGCGAACTTTCCATTAAAATGTATTGTAATGAGATAATTTACTTTGGGATATGAATACCGAGTATGTCCACATCACCGTAAGAGCATCACTCTTGTTTTTTGTTGTTGCTCTTTTGATATTTGGGATATGAACTATATCTAAACTATAACTAAACTATATCTAAACTATAACTAAACTATATCGAAACGTACATTTCCCTTTCACATTATTGCTTCATATATGTTGTGTGGAGCTTTGTGTGATGAATGTGAATATTGAACTTAACCCTAACAATTGCATGTACTGTATGTTTCACTCTCAAAATGCACTTCCAACAACAACCACCATGTCTTTGTTCTTTAAACATTTTTTGCAACATGTTGTTTTGATATTTATTGTCCTGCAGGCATTCTGACACAATGATGAATTGTGTCAGAATGTTGATACTCAACCATGTTTGCCAGTACACACAGTACGAGAGAGAGAATTAGAGATAGACAGAAGACAGAGTCTTGTCAAAAACTAAACATAAGCACTTTTGCAGAGCACACTCAGTTCACTTCGTTATTGGTCACACCTGACCATCCTAAAGGCCAAAACAAGGAAACTATGCAGTCCATCTGAGGCCAAATACAGGTATCTGGAAACAGAGGAATTCCAAAAGGTTGCTCCATCTCCATCTACGCAAACCATGAGGCTGAGAACAGCATGTGTGGTGATACAACACGTTTTGTCTGTTCCTAAGTCATCAAGTTCAAGATATATAGGTCCTAAAATCAAAATGGGATTAGCTGATTCTCCATACTTGTCCCAAAGGATGAACAAGCACACTCCCCATCACTTCGAAAGCAGAGATAATGGAGGGGTTGACCATGCTGACGGTTGGCCATGTGTTTAGGATGTGCATTTTTAAAAATATGGATGGTTCTAAGGCTTAAGAGGGTGTGAAAGATGCTGAATGGGAGTAAACAAAGAAGAGCTCACGAGCAAGTATAAAAAAAATCTCGACTAAATCTTTTAAATGCCATTTTTCTCCTCGTCTCCTAAGTGGGAAAACAAGTTTATCAACTTTCAAAGCAGCATAATTTACCTATGGTTGTCCAACTACGGTGTATGATATACAATTTTGAAGCTCTGAGTCTTGGAAAGTTTCTGGATTTCTGTATCTCAACACATTGTACATAAGTAACTGAGAGGAACATACCATATTTCTCCTGCGTTGTCTTGGTTGTGTGCTTAGGGTTGTTGTCCTGTTGCAAGGTGAACCTTCACCCCAGTCTGAGGTCCTGAGCGCTCTGGAGCAGGTTTCATCAAGGATCTTTCTGTACTTTGCTCCGTTCATCTTTCCCTCGATCCTGCCTAGTCTCCCAGTCCTTGCCGCTGAAAAACCCCACAGCATGATGCTGCCACCACCATGCTTCTCCCATCTCCACAGAGGAACTCTGAAGCTCTGTCAGAGTGACCATCGGGCTCTTGGTCAACACTCTGACTTGCACCCTTCTCTCCCCCGATTGCTCAGTTTGGCCGGGCGGCCAGCTCTAGGAAAAGTCTTGGTGGTTCCAAACTTCTTCCATTTAAGAATGATGGAGGTCACTGTGTTCTTTGGGACATTCAATGCTGCAGACATTTTTTGGTACCCTTCCCCAGATCTGTGCTTCGACACAATCCTGTCTCAGAGTTCTACGGTCAATTCATGGCTTGGTTTTTGCTCTGAAATGCTCTGTCAACTGTGGGACCTTATATAGACAGGTGTGTGCCTTTCTAAATCATGTATAATCAATTTAATTTGAGTCCAATCAAGTTCTAGAAACATCTCAAGGATGATCAATGGAAACAGGATGCACCTGAGCTCAATTTCAAGTCTCATAGTAATGGGTCTGAATATTTTTTTGAATTTGAATTTTATTTTGAATTTATTTTTTTTACGCCTTTTTCTCCCCAATTTCGTGGTATCCAATTGTTAGTAGCTACTATCTTGTCTCACCGTCTCAACTCCTGTACAGGCTCGGGAGAGATGAAGGTTGAAAGTCATGCGTCCTCCGATACACAACCCAACCAAGCCACACTGCTTCTTAACACAGCGCATCCAACCCGGAAGCCAGCCGCACCAATGTGTCGGAGGAAACACCGTGATTCTGGCAACCTTGGTTAGCACGCACTGCGCCTGGCCCGCCACAGGAGTCGCTGGTGCGCGATGAGACAAGGATATCCCTACCAGCCAAGCCCTCCCTTACCCGGATGACGCTAGGCCAATTGTGCGTCGCCCCACGGGCCTCCCGGTCGCGGCCGGTTACGACAGAGCCTGGGCGTGAACCCAGTCTCTGGTGGCACAGCTGGCACTGCAGTACAGCGCCCTTAACCACTGCGCCACCCGAGAGGCGGGTCTGAATAATTATGTAAATAAGGTATCTGTTTTTTCTTGCTGAATTATTGGAAAACATATATTTTTTTTGTCATTATGGGTTTAGATTGATGAGGGACATTTAAAAAAAAACACAAAAAACATTTTAGAGTAAGGCGATAATGTAACAAAATGTGTAAAAAGTCAAGGGGTCTGAATACTTTCCAACTGCACTTTATATATACACACACCTTCATGAGCTGGATTGCCTGTCTTTGTAATTTGTTTGTTGTTTGCGCTCGTTAACATATTTAGCAAGCAGCCTCCATTTTTTTGGCACCCCCTTATGTACTAAGCCGGTAATACCGTAAATCCTGGAATTAGAGAAGGATGGTATGACAATATGAAAATCTGGAAACCGCCCAACCCTAGAGTGAAGCCCGTGCTTTGACCACATGTATGTCCTATCTGTCCACTCCAGGCAGCAGACTGGGCTACAGAGGGGCTGAGTCTGAGAAAGTGAAGCACACTCTGACTGAGTGAGAGAAAGTTAGAGAGAAAAACAGAGAGCGAGAGACTGATGAAGTGTCTTTAAACTCCACAGTAATCAGGCCAGTAAACTATCCACGGTTCAATGTTTCCACTTTCAACAGAGAATCTCAACGTATCAGTGTGAAGGGTAGAAGAGAAGAAGAGACAAGGGAATAGAACAACACAGCTGTACATGTGATTGAAAGAACCAGAATTTTCATCAGGATATTTTCTGCTGTTTTATTTTGTCAACTTTAGGCCTACTGTATGTATTTTACTTAGTTGACAATGGAAGTTGTAGGCCTACTGCTGCATTGGCCTACAAGCTATCTCTGAGTTCTATACTCTCATTTCATTAGCCTCCTATAGATCACAATGTATCAATGTGTCCATATGGCAGAGGCTGTTCCTCTCGCCATAGTTGAATTTTAACATTTAGATTTGTAACTTTTTACTTCAGATTTTTATAATTAACCACGTGACAATGATTTCGAGAAACAAAAACATTATTATTGAAATTAAACTGTTCCACGAAAATAAGCATATAAAAATAATAATCATAACTGGCACACAGATCGGTAGAAATAGTAGGATAAATTGTAAGCCAAACTTGAAACTAGCAAGCCACTTATGGTCTTTACTATTACACTCATAAAAAATTGTGAACAAGCAAGCTTGTACACACATAAGAGGTCCCGCAAGAAAATGCGCCCGTACATTGAAATTGAAGGCCCGTTCAACTGATTCGTTCTGGCGCTGGCCCTGTTTGTACTCATCCATGTTCCCAGTCACCTTAAAATGCGTTGGTTCACGCTTTCAGTTTGGCGCAGATGTTTCCATCTATTCACGGTTTTTGGTTTGGATAAGTTCTAATCGTCTCAGTGGGAACAACATCCTCTATGCACTTCCTGATGAACTCAGCGTCAGCGTATACATTAATGTTATTCTCAGAGGCAACCTGGAACATATCCCAGTCCAGTTGATCAAAACAATATTGAAGCTTAGATTCCGATTGGTTAGACCAACATTGAACAGTCCTTACCACGGGTACTTCCTGTTTAAGTTTCTGCCTATGGGCAGCGAGGTGCAGAATGGAGGAGTGATCTGATTTGCCAAAGGGAGGGCGGGGGAGGACCTTGTAGCCTTGCCAGAAGGGCGATTAGCAATCGTCAAGAATTTTGATGAGCGAGTAGT
Source organism: Oncorhynchus masou masou (assembly GCF_036934945.1). NCBI lineage: Eukaryota > Metazoa > Chordata > Actinopteri > Salmoniformes > Salmonidae > Oncorhynchus > Oncorhynchus masou. The sequence goes on from NC_088242.1 coordinate 16,123,110, forward strand.
GAAAACGATGTGTGGATAAAACTTTGATAGCTTTTTTTTTCCCACTCAGATGTGTTTTACTAAAGTCCCCAGCTACAATAAATGAGGCCTCAGGATATGTGGTTTCCAGTTTACATAAAGTCCAGTGTAGTTCCTTGAGAGCTGTCGGGGTGTTTGGCTTGATGGGAAATATACATGGCCGTGAAGATGACCGAAGAGAATGATCTCAGGAGGTAATGCGGTCAGCATTTGATAGTGAAGTATTCAAGATCAGGAGAACAAAAGGACTTGAGTTCCTGTATGTTACCACAATCACACCATGAGTAGTTAATCATGAAACATACACCACCACCGTTCTTTTTTCCAGAGAGTTCTTTTTTCCTGTCTGCGCAAGATAGAGAACCTCTCTGGCTGTCTGGATGGGGACAGTATATCCGGAGAGAGCCATGATTCTGTGAAACAGAGTATGTTACAATCCCTAAGATCTCTCTGTAAGTGATCCATTACACATTTGTTTGTCTACTTTATTGACCAAGTACTGAACATTAGCGAGTAATATACTCGGAAGCAGTGGATGGTATGCACGCCTCCTGAGTTGGACTAAAAGCCCACTCCGTATTCCTCCTCTCGGTCGCCGAATCATGGAGCAACGCTTGGGATGAGTGGAAATGCCTCAGGGGTACGAACAAATGATCCAAATCAGGAAAGTTAAATTTCTAGTCAAAATGGTGGTGAGTGACCGGCAATCTAATATCCAAAAGTTATTTCTGGCTGTATTTTGAGCATATAATGTAATCAAATAAAACACACACAAAAAAATACTGCAAATTTGGCTGGGAGCTAGGAACAGGGCGACCATGTCTGTCGGCACCATCTTGTCTTCAGGTCTAGGGCATATTCTTAGAGGCATATGTCACACAGCAGCAACGTACCAAACATTTGATGTTGAACAAGAAGAGCCCTCAGAATGGAATAATACTAGGGATGCTTCCACTTTGAGGTTTTGGCCTGGGCCCTCCTTAAAAGGATTTGTTTTTAAGCAAAATGAGGCTGGGAATCAAACCAACACAGCACACAGCGATAGACTTTTAAAGGAAATTTCCACAATGTCTGCAGAGATCACGTCCACAAATGGCCAACTGTGGTTAATCTCTACAATCATCAATAATCAACAAAGTCCATATTCTCTCCAACAAAAATGCCATGTTTTCACATTCATCTGACACATACCCCAGTAAATAAGAGCATGGCGAAGTTGCATATTAGGGCCTATTTTCTGATTCCAGTTTGAATCATCAGTCAGAGGCGTCTTTTATCAGACAACATTGTGTTTCATTCTGCAAAAGTTTCTCTGAGGATGTAGTAGAGGCCTCCAGCCAGGCATGTGTTGGCCTAGTCAATGTCACGGCTCTGAGCACTAGTAGTAGCACTGTTGCTTTTCATTTTTACTTTTACCAAACTGTACATGCCATTGAGAAGTTTCTGTAATAATAGCCAATTAATGGACTAAAAACAACGCTCAATGGAGAATCTCCTTTGAAAGTGCTTTTTTAGTCCAGAAGTAGTCTGCAAAAGTTCAGAAAACTACCCCTGAAAAACAAGCCTAGCTGGAAAGTCCTGAAAAGTAGTTCTGCATGTGAAGGAATGTGGTGACCACCTTGAACGCCCTATGGATTAATTCATTTGAAGCCTTGACTGACGGGCAGGATGAACATGTAAACCTCAACCTGTATTAGGAGTGGGGGTTTAAAATAATTGTAATATTCTAATAGTATCATAAACTTTAGTTGGATATCCAGATATTCTAAATATATATATATATATATTATTTTTTTAACTGAGCACTGTTGCGCGAAAGGCTGGTGCTCTATTGCTGCAGCTGATGAGGGGCAGGTGAGCAGACTGAGTGAGCGAGAGAGAGACCAGTAACCAAGGCAACTCGGCTACAGTCAAAACTAGCCAACTTCTAGTAGTCACAATGTTATTTATCATCCCATATAAGAGCGCCTGTCTTGACAGGCGTAGCCTAGAGGCTAATTCCTGAGGCCACATGATGCGCTCTCCCCAACCACTTTCAGATAACACACCAGCCTACTTGTTGGTTGCTTGTTGTAGCCTGGTTCTCATTTCACTAACTTTTAATTCCATAATTGTATTCCATCTTGCATTGCATTTAGTGAACTCCTACTCCACTTGCTATACATTGAGCCTCTTTGCAGCTTTGATTGTCCAACATAAACAAGCTTCACACATGAAGGCTACCAGTCTTTTTATAGGGTGTCATAAAAACAACATTAAAAAAGACACATCCTACCTCAGGCTTAATCCGACATGGCCAGTTGATCATTTAGCAGACGCTCTTTTCCAGAGCAATTTACAGGAGCCTTGCCTTGCTCAAGGGCACATCGACAGCTTTCTCACCTAGTTGGCAAGGGAATTCGAACCAGTGACGTTTCAGTTACTAGATCAACACTCTTAACATCTAGGCTACCTGCCACCCTAAAAATGAAGAGAAACATTAGTCTGGGTCTGAGACCTACAGTAATACTACACAGGTGTAGGGAGTTTCCTTACAGGCATATGCCACACAGGCAACGTCCCAAACATTTGATGTGGAAGAAGAAGAGCCCTCGGAATAGTTTAAGACTAGGGATGCTTCCACTTTGAGATTTTGACCTGGGCCCTCCTTGAAAGGATTTGTTTTGTAAATTAAATAAGGCCTGGATTCAATCCAACGCAGATTAACAACCTGCACACAGCGATAGACTTTTAAAGGCAATTTCCACAAGTCCACAAATGGCCAACTGTGGTTTTCATCAACAATCAACAAAGTCCATATTCTCTCCAACAAAAATTCCATTTTTTTTTTACATTCATCTCAAACATACCCCACTAAATAATAGCATGGTGGAGTTGCATATTAGGGCCTGCTTTCCTGGCATTATGTTGAGGAGACTTTATGAAATATAGTTGATCAATCTCTTCCTCCCCTATCTCCTGTGAGTCAGTCATCTTCCCCTTCGAGCCCAAACACTTCCAGTTACCTGTTAACTAATGGATTTAACAGTGACTGACGACACTGCTGGGGACTAAACGTTATGGAACTCCCATAAAAACAAACTTTTAAATCACTAATAATAAATCCTCTGATACAACACATTGGAAACATTGAGATTTGAGCCAGAAACAAATATTTATCTGTTTTTCATGTTTGTTGGTAACATATCACAAAGCGCTCAAGACTAATATATTTTGCAGGCAGAACAGACATTAATATCTCCAATCAACTGACCTGAAAACAAACATAAATCTATGAATACCTATGAAGTAAGACTTTGAACGTTTCATAAATATACTATTAAGGACAGGAACAAATTGTATTTTACTAGCTGTCACGCCCTGACCTTAGAGATCCTTATTATTCTCTGTTTGGTGAGGTCAGGGTGTGACTCGGGTGGGAAAGTCTGTTTTCTATTTCTTTGTTTTTTTTGCCGAGTGTGGTTCCCAATCAGAGGCAGCTGTTTGTCTCTGATTGGGGATCATATAAATTGTCATTTTCCTTTTGGGTTTTGTGGGGTCTTGTTTTCTGTTACCTGACAGAACTGTTCGCTTTCAAGTTGTTATTTTGTTTGAGTGTTTTTTGATAATAAAAATCATGAACACTTTCCACGCTGCGCTGTGGTCCACTCCTTTCGACGAGAGCCATTACACTAGCCTTCCCAAAACTGCTAAAGTGAAGCAGCTTCAATTGTAAAACATGTCACTTATCTTATCAGCACTGTTCAGGATGTTTGGAAGCTAAGAAGAGGACTGAACTACTTATAAGCAAATGGACAGGGATATTTAGTGAGAAAAAGTTTTACTTACTATGACTGGTTGTCTTAGCTGGCTACCTTAAAATCATTACTACCTCTGCATAAGAGTGTCTGTTAAATGGCTAAAATGTAAATGTACTAATGAGGGAGGGAGTCGGTATGAGGGGCTAGGGCAGTATTAGTATACAGTAATTCATCTATCACAATTCACTATGTAAACAACAGTTTCCATTCAAGACACATTACAAAAACAAATGACTAGGTAGCGTTGTAACCTCATCTAACTACTGAAAAGACACGTTACTCAAACAAACGACTTGGTAGCGTTGTAACCTCATCTAACTACTGAAAAGACACGTTACTCAAACAAATGACTAGGTAGCGTTGTAACCTCATCTAACTACCGAAAAGCAGTAACCATCATATCATGCAGAGTTTTATCGGCTTGACTGTTATTTTTAAAGGGGGGGAGAGGGGGGTTGTCATGATAAAGAATGCTGAGAGCAGAACATCTTTTCAGCAGAGGTTTTTCAGCTAAACTTATTTTGTTATACAGCTAAGGGATGGAGTTGTGATAAAGTAAGACAGTTGTGCTAAGCTCATGATGATTTATAAGTTAGATTCTTCAAGAATCAACAGTAACTCATCTATCTGCTGAAGAGATTGTCTGCTCTCCGCATTCCTTATCAGGACAATAAAGCCACCACTTGTTTTGGTATACAGCTAAGGTGGAAGCAAATCGCTTTTTTTGACCTGATAAAGAATGCAGACAATCTCTTCAGCAGATAGATGAGTTACGGTTAAAAGGTCTTGGCACCGCAACCTGTCCTGGAATACAGCAGTAGTTTGTCTAAGGCTGTGCGTCCCATCTTTAAAGCTACAGTCTGGGATTTGTTTTTCAGCTAAACGACAGCCCCGCCACTTGTTTTGTAATACAGCTAAGGAATGGAGTTGTGATAAAGTAAGACAGTTGTGCTGAAGAAGAATCAAAGGGTAAATATCAAGAATGGAAATAACCCTTAAACAGATTCCGAGGAGTGAGGCATGGCTTCTGCAGCTGCTCCGTGGGCCAGAGAGAGGAGTAGTGCTGACTGCTGACGCCATATGAAGTCATTAAGAAACATAGGCACTGCATCCCAAATGGCACCCTACTCCCTATATAGTGCACTATATAGGGAATACGGTGCCATTTGGAACACAGACATAGCTTTCCTCTCAGAAAGGTGTTGAAGAGCCAAACAGTGATAGAAGGAAAGGTGAGTATTAACATTACATTACATTTAAGTCATTTAGCAGACGCTCTTATCCAGAGCGACTTACAAATTGGTGAATTCACCTTCTGACATCCAGTGGAACATTAAGACAATAAAGTGAAGAACTTACAGAGTCAGCATGAAAAGAGGAGAAAGTTGAAATCTTTCTTTCCATTCTGTCCCAAAAAGGACTATGAACACATGACTGATTTTCCCTTAAGACACTGAGGCTCCCTATAGTTCTCCATCAAAGGTTGTTGAGTAGACTAATTGGTACTGGCTGTTGACAAAGTTTATCAGTAGCCTATTCTATTCTAAAAGCAACGAATCCTGACATGAACACATAATAAAACCAAGCCAAGTCAACCTGGATACCATCATCTCTTCAACTTTTCAACTTTCCCTCTGAGAACTGTTGAACACGTGGAAGTGAGTTATACAACCGTATGTGATTTAAACACTGACTAAGTCTCCACTCCAGGCTTTTGGACCAAGTCCTAATCTTTAATGATCCTAGAGGGCTTCCATATTCTCCCAACAAGAAAACTTGCAATATCAGGGGATCTCATAGGAACAAAGCATGTCAAGGAACTTGATCAAGGAAATGTTCTGGATCTACCACTTCAGACTAGGTACAAAATATACACTGAGTATAAAAAAGAACACCTGCTCTTTCCATGATATAGACTGACCAGGTGAATCCAGGCGAAAGCTATGATCCCTTATTGATGTCACTTGTTAAATCCACTTCAATCAGTGTAGATGAAGGGGAGGAGACAGGTTAAATAAGGATTTTTAAGCCTTGAGACAATTGAGACATGGATTGTGTATGTGTATCATTCAGAGGGTGAACAGGCAAGACAAAATATGTAAGTGCCTTTGAACAGGGTATGGTAGTAGGTTCCAGGTGAATCTTCCATGCTCAACAGTTTATCGTGTGTGTCAAGAATGGTTCACCACCCAAAGGACATCCAGCCAACTTGACACAACTGTGGGAAGCATTGGAGTCAACATGGGCCAGTATCACTGTGGAATGATTCTGACACCTTGTGGGGGGCGGGGGGGGGGGGGGTAAAACTCAATATTAGGAATGTTGTAAAACAGCAAATTATTAGAGCAGTAAAGGAAACTGATTTAAATACGAATGGAACACTCACTAACACTTTAAACGATTTGACAGTTTTATAATATCTGTGGCCCCAAATATAGTTTGAATCCCCAGGCCGACAACCTGAAAATGTGTCAATGTGCCTTTAAGCAATCCACTAACCCCAAATTGTTCTGAGGGTGTCTCAAGCAGAATTGGGCTATGCAAAAAATACATTTCCAATTCACACAGGCATATTAATAAACACTTGTACATGTGTGAAACAGAACAAATATAAGCACCCAAATTATTATTTGATTAAATATTTGTGGTGGTCATACAACATACAACGCTTTAGCTCAGGTGCTGAGTGTACTCTACATTTATTTCATACCATATTATGGACAGCAATCCACATCCAAACTACATCAGACTGGGAGTTGATCTGTGCAGGCTCCTTCCTCCCACACAGACCCACCAATCATATTCCTGCATATTGCACATTGTAGATCACTATCAATAATATCAAAACCTTAGATGACAAAAGCCTTCTCACACATCTGCAAAGCATGAATCATTGTTTTTCCTTGGAACACTAAAAGAATGGAATACATTTTACTACACTGTAAATCTGACATAAATACATTTCTAAAGTTTAGATTGCCATCCATTGAGATAATCCTAAAGTAGTTTGTCCCTCTATGACATCAGTCTATTACAGTCTATCAATCAGTGTATCTGTATCCACTATAAGTATCCTAATCTCTGTAAAGGATCTGAAACACCGGTAGCGTTTGCCGGCCGAGAGTCGCAATTTGCAAACCGAGTGCAAAGCGGGCAAAAATGTCGTCAGTCAGACGTCCATCAGCCGGTGGTCCTTTAACTTTGTAGAGTGGTGTGATGAATCACACTTGGTCCTCAATAATAACAAGATCAAAGAGATGTGCATAGACTTCAGGAAGAGAACAACACACACCTCTGCAGCATCTATCAAAGGTCAGAAGATAGAGATTGTAGAGTGTGGCAAGATGGCGACGACAGAGAGGGTTGCCTCGCTTCTAGTCCTTAGGACACTATGCAGTATTATTTTTTTTTTATGTATTATTTCTTACATTGTTAGCCCAGAAAATCTTAAGTGTTATTACATACAGAACTATTGGATATGAGAGCAACGTCAAGTTACCAACATTACGACCAGGAATACGACTTTCCCGAAGCGGATCCTATGTTCGCACCACCACCCAGGGCATTTGATCTGATTCCAGAGGCCGACCCAAAGCAACGTCACCGGCAGAAGAGGTAGACGGAGCAGCCATCTGGTCAGACTTCGGAGGCGTGCACACCACCCACCGCTTCAGAGTATATGTCCTGTCCAGTCTCTGGATAACAAGGTTGACGAAATTAGGGCAAGGGATGCTTTCCAGAGAGACATCAGGGATTGTAACATACTCTGTTTCATGGAAACCTGGCTCTCTCGGGATATGTTGTCGGAGTCAGTACAGCCACCGGGATGCTTTATGCGTCGCACCGACAGAAAGAAACATCTCTCTGGGAAGAAGAAGTGCGGTGGTGCATGCCTCATGATTAACAGCTCATGGTGTAATATTAACAACATACAGGAACTCAAGTCCATTTGTTTACCTGACCTAGAATTCCTCAATCAAATGCCGGCCATATTATCTCCCAAGAGAATTCTCGTCGGTTATTGTCATAGCCGTGTATATTCCCTCTTAAGGGAACTTCACTGGACTCTATGCAAACTGGAAACCATATACACTGAGGCTTCATTTATTGTAGCTGGGGATTTTAATAAAGCACATTTGAGAACAAGGTTACCTAAATTCTATCAGCATACTGATTGTAGCACTCATGCGGGCAATACACTGGATCACTCTTACTCTAACTCCACGATTCATACAAGGCCCGCCCCCACCCTCCTTTTGGCCAATCTGACCATGACTCCGTTTTGCTCCTCCTGTCCTATAGGCAGAAACTCAAACTGCATGTACCTGTGACAAGAACTAGTCAATGCTGGTCTGAACAATCGGAATCCACACTTCAAGATTGTTTTGATCACAGGGGCTGGAATATGTTCCGGGTAGCCTCAGACAATAATATCGATTTATACGCCGATTCGGTGAGTGAGTTTATAAATGAAATGCATTGGAGAGCACCAGCTGTTCTAGATGACTGCGTGACAAAGCTCTCAGTAGCCGATGTGAGCAAGACCTTTAAACAGGTCAACATTCACAAAGCCGCGGAGCCAGACGGATTACTATGAAGTGTATTCAAAGCATGTGTGGACCAACTGGCAAATGTTGTCACTGACATTTTCAACCTCTCCCTGACCTAGTCTGTAATTCCTACAGTGGGGCAAAAAAGTATTTAGTCAGCCACCAATTGTGCAAGTTCTCCCACTTAAAAATATGAGAGAGGCCTGTAATTTTCATCATAGGTACACTTCAACTATGACAGACAAAATGAGGGAAAAAAATCCAGAAAATCACATTTTAGGATTTTTAATTAATTAATTTGCAAATTATGGTGGAAAATACAACAATCCAGGCTATTTACTCTGAGACCGACATAATAATGTAATGAAACAAGCAGGGAGCAGGTGTTAAACCCTCAACATTCTAGCCTGAAGTCCAGCACGCTATCGACTGTGCCCAAATGTATTAATTGGGGTTGGGGCCGATTGTGGCTAAAACACTTTCACCCACGACTGCATGGCCAAACACGACTCCAAAATCATCATTAAGTTTGCTGACGACACAACAGTGGTAGGACTGATCACCAATAACGAAGAGACAGTCTATAGGGAGGAGGTCAGAGACCTGGCAGTGTTGTGCCAGGACAACAACCTCTCCCTCAATGTGAGCAAGACAAAGGAGCTGATCGTGGACGACAGGAAAAGGCGGGCCGAACAGGCCCCCATTAACGTCGACAGGCCTGGAGTGGAGCGGGTCGAGAGTTTCAAGTTCCTTGGTGTCCACATCACCAACCAACTATCATGGTCCAAACACACCAAGACAGTCGTGAAGAGGGGAAGACAAAACCTTTTCACCCTCAGGAGACTGAAAAGATTTGGCATGGGTCCCCAGACCCTTAAAAAGTTCTACAGCTGCACCAGAGAGCAAGCTACCTGCCCTCCAGTACACATACAGCACCCGTTGTCACAGGAAGGCCAAAAAGATCATCAAGGACAACAACCACCCGAGCCACTGCCTGTTCACCCAGCTACCATCCAGAAGGCGAGGTCAGTACAGGTGCATCAAAGCAGGAACCGAGAGACTGAAAAATAGAAGCTATCGCAAGGCCATCAGACTGTTAAACAGCCATTACTAACACAGAGAGGCTGATGACTACATACAGACATGAAATTATTGGCCACTTTAATAAATGTTTACATATCTTGCATTACTCATCCTATCTATACACTATCTGTACACTACCGTTCAAAAGTTTGGGGTCACCTAGAAATGTCCTTGTTTTCCATGAAAACATACATGAAATGAGTTGCAAAATGAATAGGAAATATAGTCAAGACGTTGACAAGGTTTTGAAAGCAATTACAGCCTTGCAGACATTTGACATTTTAATTGTCAATATGTTGAGGTAATCTGAAGAGATTTCACCCCATTCTTCCTGAAGCACCTCCCACAAGTTGGATTGGCTTGGTGGGCCCTTCTTACGTACCAAAAGGTCAAGCTGCTCCCACAACAGCTTAATAGGTTTGAGATCCGGTGACTGTGCTGGCTACACCATTATAGACAGAATACCAGCTGACTGCTTCTTTCCTAAATAGTTATTGCATAGTTTGGAGCTGTGCTTTGGGTCATTGTCCTGTTGTAGGAGGAAATTGGCTCCAATTGAGCGCCATCCACAGGGTATGGCATGGCGATGCAAAACAGAGTGATATCCTTCCTTCTTCAAGATCACTTTTACCCTGTACAAATCTCCCACTTTACCACCACCAAAGCACCCCCAGACTATCAAATTTCCTCCACCATGCTTGCGAGACAGTGTCAAGCACTCCTCCAGCATCTTTTCATTTTTTCTGCGTCTCACGAATGTTCTTCTTTGTTATCCGAACACCTCAAACTTAGATTAGTCTGTCCATAACACTTTTTTCCAATCTTCCTCTGCCCAGTGTCTGTGTTCTTTTTCATTCTTTTCTTTTTATTGGCCAGTCTGAAATACGGATTTTTCTTTGCAACTCTGCCGGAAAAGGCCAGCATCCCGGAGTCGCTTCGTCACTGTTGACGTTAAGACTGGTGTCTTGTGGGTACTATTTAATGAAGCTACCAGTTGAGGACTTGTGAGGCGTCTGTTTCTCAAACCAGACTGTCTAATGTACTTGTCCACTTGCTCAGTTGTGCACCGGGGCCTCCCACTCCTCTTTCTACTCTGTTTAGAGTCAGTTTGCGCTGTTCTGTGAAGGGAGGAGTACACAGCGTTGTACGAGATCTTCAGTTTCTTAGCAATTTATCTCATGGAATAGCCTTCATTTCATAGAACAAGAATAGACTGATGAGTTTCAGAAGAAAGTTCTTTGTTTCTGGTTATTTTGAGCCGGTAATCGCAACCACAAATGCTGATGCTCCAGATACTCAACTAGTCTAAAGAAGGTCAGTTTTATTGCTTCCTTAGTCAAAACGAAAGTTTTCAGTGCCAACATAATTGCAAAAGGGTTTTCTAATGATCAATTGGCCTTTTAAAATGATAAACTTGGATTAGCTAACACAACGTGCCACTGAAACACAGGAGTGATGGTTGCTGATAATGGGCCTCTGTACGCCTATGTAGATATTCCATAAAAAATCTGCCGTTTCCAGCTACAATAGTCATTTACAACAATAACAATGTCTACACTGTATTTCTGATCAATTTGATGTTATTTTAATGGACAAAAAAAATGCTTTTCTTTAAAAAACAAGGCCATTTCTAAGTGACCCCAAACTTTTGAACAGTAATTAATGTACACTGCTCAAAAAAATAAAGGGAACACTTAAACAACACAATGTAAATCCAAGTCAATCACACTTCTGTGAAATCAAACTGTCCACTTAGGAAGCAACACTGATTGACAATACATTTCACATGCTGTTGTGCAAATGGAATAGACAACAGGTGGAAATTATAGGCAATTAGCAAGACATCCCCAATAAAGGAGTGGTTCTGCAGGTGATAACCACAGATGATACTATGATACAAGAATTTCTCTCCACCCGCAATAGCATCTGCGAAACGTGTATGTGACAAATAAAATGTTATTTGTATGCTATTGCGCCGACTGTTGATCTGGCTGTGTCAAAATTACAGTCAGATTTTATAGCTATGCAGGAATCCCTTTCTAACTTAAAACCTGTGCTTAATACAGGCAAAACTAAATACATGTTGTTTTCAACCTCTCGTAAGAATGTTTCAGATGAACTGCATGTTCACTCATTAGATGGTTTTCCAATCGAACGTGTTCCCGCATATAAATACTTAGGCATTTTGATTGATATGGATTTGACGTTTTAAAAACATATAGATGAGCTGGTTAAGAAGCTAAGATTTAAAGTTGGCTTTTTCCACAAACAGATTGTGCCTTTCTCTAAGCAGTAGGAAACAGATTATTCAGTCAACCTTTTTATCTATTCTTGATTATGGTAATATTTTTATCAAAGTGCAGCTGCTACTCCTCTTGAACCTTTGGATGCCATCTACCATAGTGCCCTTTGTTTTGTTACAGATAACAGTTTGGATACTTATCACAGCATCCTGTATCAAAAGGTTGGCTGGACTTTGCTAAATCTCTACGTAGATCTCTATGTTACTTCCTTTTTGTTTACAAGGCCCTACTTCATACATTTCTGTCTTATCTAACTTTGCTGTTGAAGTATAGAAACCTGAGTTGCTTAACCCGTTCACAGGATTGGTTAACCCTTGAGGTTCCTAGGGTCTCCACCGAGCTATGTAAATCTGCTTTTAGTTTAATGCACCGTATTGCTGGAACAAAATTCTAAATACATTTCATCTTGATGTTCTGGTGCCATTCAGGCAATTTAAAGTATTGATTGGGGACTTATTTGTGGATGAATGTTTTTCTGGGTGATTTGAGATGTGATTTGTGCTTCCCATTGCTGTATTTTAATCTGTATGTTTGGGTATAAAGTATATATTTATGTTGTGTATATACAGGGCACATTTGTTAGAATAATGGTACAAATAAATAAATGAAAGGCCTGCTTAATCACTGAATAGATTTTTTTCATCCAAACCAAGGTTAGGGACCGCTGTTCTGATGTCCAGAAGCTGTTTTTGGTTATAGGAAATGATGGCAGAAACATTATTCGCCCAAAAAACAAGATCAGAGTAAAGAAAATGGACAAAATAGCAGAATTGGTCAGGAGCCCGTAAGGCTCCTGCTGTCCAATGCAGCTCCATCTTCCAAGAGTGTGTGCAAGTGTGTGTTTTCATACGTGTGTGCGTGCATGCATGTGCGTGTGTGCTAAATACCCCACTGGGGATGTTTAATACCCCACTAAGCAGTGTGTCCAGAGAACACTCAGCGCCATAGCACAAGCCATTCTTACCTGTAAATCAACTTGCTCTCCAACTACTCTGCTTCCCTCCAGCTCCACTTTCACTCCTGTCTCTGTTTAGTCCATCAGAGCGAGAGCTATTTATAATTTCTACCTCGGATTTCAGGGTTTCATGGTTCAGTTTAATCCTAGTGCTGGTATCAAAAAACATAATTCATCTTCAGGGTGTTTGAAGTGATGAAAGTTTGAGTTACAGTACACTGAGTTGTGTTAGACCCTAAACAGAGACAGAACGACAGAACTAGGCTACTTTTAGAAATACTGGTAGCCAGTTTAATTATTTAGTCGTGTGGTGATTAACGTGCTATTTTGAGGAAAGAAGCAGTGCCCCAGAGGCCCCTGTTAACCCGACATGACTTGAGTGGATGTTAGGCCAAAGTGTTCCTTTCCATCACCATGCGAGGTGAGAGTTGTAAAACGGATTGAGTGCCTCTGTCATCCTGTCTTGATGACTCCAGATTCAGGAGGAGAGCTAAAGAACTATAAACCATACTGCAACTTTAAATCTGACACATTGAGTTCAGTATGTTGAGAAATATATATTCATCCACAATGAGGTGAGACTGGGAATTCATGGAGGATGACTAAGGGCACTGAATATCGATATGCACTTTCGTCTGCAATTCATCTGCTGTTCGTTCAGCGCGGTGTGTTTACTTTACGTTACGGACTTTATTGTCCCCATGGGGAAATTTTGTTGCAGAATCATGAACACGTTTAAAGTGGCATTTAAATACAGTAGATTTGATCAAATTGATCAGAAATACAGTTTAGACACTGTTAATATTGTAAATGAGTTCTGTAGCTGGAAATGGCTGATTTTGAATGGAATATCTACATAGGCGTACAGAGGGACACTATCAGCAACCATCACTTCTGTGTTCCAATGTCACGTTGTGTTAGCTAATCCAAGTGTATAATTTCAAAAGGCTAAATGATCATTAGAAAACCATTTTTCTGGCCTTCTTTAGGCTAGTTGGGTATCTGGAGCATCATTTGTGGGTTCGATTACAGGCTCAAAATTGCCAGAAACAAAGAACTTTCTTCTGAAACTCGTCAGTCTATTCTTGTTCTCAGAAATTAAGGCTATTCAGGCTAGTTTGAGAAACAGACGCCTCACAAGTCCTCAACTAGCAGCTGACTTTGTACTAAAGGTCTGCCAGGTTCATTAAATAGTACCCGCAAAACACCCGTCTCAACGTAAACAGTGAAGAGGCGACTCCGGGATACTGGCTTTCTAGGCAGAGTCCAGTGTCTGTGTTCTTTTGACCATCTTAATATTTTCTTTTTATTGGCCAGTCTGAGATATGGATTTGTCTTTGCAACTCTGCCTAGAAGTCCAGCATCCCGGAGTCGCCTCTTCACTGTTGATGTTGAGACTGGTGTTTTGCGAGTACTATTTAATGAACCTGGCAGACCTTTAGTACAAAGTGGGATTCAACTAATCTAATAATCCTGGGGGTTTTCCTTTCCATGGAATCCACACAGCAGACATTACCAGACATGGGTTCAAATATTTTTCTAAATCCTTTCAATTAATTTGATTGAGCTTGCCTGGCACACTATTACCAATGGTATAGTCCCAAAATTGCTAACCCCACCCATATGGCACCCAGGGCAGACTCAAGCAAACACTCAAAGTATCTGAAAAAACAAACACATACCATAATTTGAACCCATGTCTGTAATCCCAGAGGTTCTCCATGGAATCCAACACAGCAGCAGAAATCACAGTGTGTTTTTGTATGCTGGGCCTCCCTCTGAAGCTGTGTCCAATATCCGATTGATAGGAGATGAAGTCAAAGGGGAGCAGGACAACAAAATAACCCAGAAGCCTGATGTCTGGTTAATGATTACCACCATGCTCAGACTGACTTGAGTCTGTACGGATATTTCTTTCACAATAAGTTAACAAGAGAGGGAGCGAGGTGAGCTGGAGGAAGTATAGCACATGACTAATATACTACAACAGTATGTGGACACCTGCTTGACAAACATATTATTCCAAAATCAAGGGCATTAATATGGAGTTAGTCCCCCCTTTGAACTATAACAGCCTCCACTCTTCTGGCAAGGCTTTCTACTAGATGTTGGAACATTGCATAGAATTGTCTGGAATGTCAATGTATGCTGTAGCAGTAAGATTTCCCTTTACTGGAACTAAGGGACCTAGCCTGAACCATGAAAAACAGCACCATACCATTATTCCTCCTCCACCAAACTTTACAGTTGGCACAATGCATTGGGGCAGGTAGCGTACTCCTGGCATCTGCCAAACCCAGATTCGTCCATTGGACTGCCAGATGGGGAAGCGTGATTCATCACTCCAGAGAACACGTTTCCACTGCTTCAAAGTCCAATAGTGGCGAGCTTTACACCGCTTGGCATTGCGATTTTATACACCTGTCAGCAACGGGGGTGGCTGAAATACTCAAATCCACTCATTTATATATACATCGCCTTCAGAAAGTATTCAGACCCATTTGATTAATCCAAAATGTGTTACGTTACAGCCTAATTCTAAAATGTATCAAATTGTTTTTTTCCTCATCAATCTACACACAATACCTCATAATGACAAAGCAACAGCAGGTTGAGAAATGTCTGCTAATTTATTAAAAATAAATTGAAATATCACGTTTACATAAGTATTCAGACCCTTTACTCAGTACTTTGTTGAAGCATCATTGGCAGCAATTACAGCATCGAGTGTTCGGGGGTATGACACTACAAGCTTGGCACACCTGTATTTGGCGTGCTTCTCCCTTTCTTCTCTGGAGATGCTCTCAAGCTTAAAAACCCCACAGCACGATGCTGCCACCACCATGCTTCACCGTAGGGATGGTGCCAGGTTTCCTCCAGACATGACACTTGGCATTCAGGCAAAATAGTTCAATCTTGGTTTCATCAGACCAGAGAATCTTGTTTCTTATGATCTGAGATTCTTTAGGTGCCTTTTGGCAAACTGCAAGCGGGCTGCCATGTGCCTTTTTTTACTGAGGAGTGGCTTCCGTCTGGCCACCCTACCATAAAGGCCTGAGTGGGGGAGATGGTTGTCCTTCTGGAACGCTCCACAGAGCTCTGTCAGAGACCATCGGGTTCTTGGTCACCTCCCTTTCCCCCGATTGATCAGTTTGCCCGGATGGTTAGCTCTAGGAAGAGTCTTGGTGGTTCCAAACTTATTTTATTTAAGAATGATGGATGCCACTATGTTCTTGGGGACCTTCAATGCTGCAGACATTTTTTGGTACCCCTCCCCAGATCTGTGCCCCGACACAATCCTGTCTCGGAGCTCTATGGACAATTCATTTTGACCTCATGGCTTGGTTTTTGTTCTGACATTCACTGTCAACTGTGGGACCTTATATAGACAGCTGTGTATTTCCAAATCATGTCCAATCAATTGAATTTACCACAGGTGGACTCCAATCAAGTTGTAGAAAAATCTCAAGGATGATCATTGGAAACAGGATGCACCTGAGCTCAATTTCGAGTCTCATAGCAAAGGGTGTGAATACTTATGTAAATAAGGTATTTCCGTTTTTCATTTTAAATACATTTGCAAAAATGTCTAAAAACCTGTTTCTGCTTTTGTCATTATGGGTTATTGTGTGTAGATTGCTGAGGAATGCATTTTATTTAATACATTTTAGAATAAGATATGACAAAATGTGGAAAAAGTAAAGGGGTCTGAATACTTTCCAAGGCTCTGTATATGTGAATATGGACAGGTAATAGAAAGACAGACCAGAGAAGAAGACAATAGAATGCGGAGAGGGTGTAATTTTAAGAGGCTATCGGCCAGTCCTCACCTCAGGTGTAGCAGGGTTAAAGGTCACATTGAGGATGGTGCCGGAGTGTCTCTGGAGCTTGTGGAGGTAGCTGCTGCTGCGGATGTCATACACATAGGCCTGCAGAGAGGAGAAAATGGGTCAAGGAGGTACATCAAAATATTTTGTTGAATGACTTGGCTGCTGATGTCAAAACGTAAAGTATAAGGTAGTCAATCTGTAACTTATAAACCTTCAAAGAAAGTCTGAATACTGCAGAAGAGGACCAACATAATAAAGTCTGTAGGTATTCGATTATTTTGTACAATTTGGAAGTTTCTACTCCAATCTCTTCTCCACGAAAATACTGACAAACAAAGGCAGAGACTTTTCACAGTGTGTAAAAAGTAAGAAAGAACAGTGAGTGAAAGATAGTTGGAGAGGAGGAAGAAGAGGAGGAGGAGGAGTAGGAGGGAAAGGAGGGATGAGGACGGGGGACCATAAGCAGTGAACACAGATAAAACCAGATGTGGGGATGTTTGTTACCAGACGACGACTCATCAGATTCCTGCAGCTGCTTTTTATTAGGCTTCCCCGAAAAAGGCATGGGGATAGTGCTCCCTAGAAGGGCCCATAGCATGGTAGAGATACCGAGCTACAGATACAGCCATAGAAATAGAATTACTAGAATGTACATTCTTATTGATGCACTCTGACGGGGTTAGTAAGGCCAGAGCATCACATCAGGCAGTTGGAACAGGAAGGAATCCTCAATGAGGGGTCCAGTCCTGCTACCTCACCACAGAGGTGATCTGGCCCTGCAAGCCTTGTCTCATTCCAGCCTGAGGCCCCTATAGATCTCCACAACAGCTGTAGAGTAAGAAAGGTAGGGGGTAACGGAACACGCCTCTGAAGCCTGACATCAGGAATTACAGTCTCATAATCTATGGCAATAATGACCAGGTCTCCCTTGGGACAGAGGTCTTTTGACATCAATGGGATTGGTTAAATAAAAATTACATTTTTTTTAAAAATACGGACAACATGCCGTAGGGTGATTCATTTTAAACTCGACGGATGGTCCAGGGCTCTACAGTCAAATAGTTTTCATTGTACTCCTAAATCTCTTTGTGTGTGGCAATTTTGTATTTTTACTTAGTGAATAAGGTCAGCGTAGAGTGATGAGGTCATGCATGGTTATGATGATGAGCCTAATGTGTGACAACACTATGAATCAGTAGGGTCTACTAGCCTTATATTCACAACCTACAGTGAGTGATAACTGTCTACTTCCACTCAGTGCACAAAACATTAGGAACACCTTCCGAATATTGAGTTACACCCCCTTTAATCCTCAGAACAGCCTCAATTTATCGGGGCATGGAATCTACAAAGTGTCGAAAGCGTTCCACAGGGATGTTGGCCCATGTTGACTCCAATGCTTTCCACAGCTGTGCCAAGTTGGCTGGATGTCCATTGGGTGGTGGACCATTCTTGATACACATGGGAAATTGTTGAGCGTGAAAAACACAGCAGCGTTGCAGTTCTTGACCCACTCAAACTGGTGCACCTGGCACCATACCCCGTTCAATGGCACCTCAATACTTTGTCTTGCCCATTCACCCTCTGAATGGCACACATACACAATCCATGTCTCAATTGTCTCAAGGCTTAAAAATCATTCTTTAACCTGCCTTCTCCCTTTAATTTACAATGATTGAAGTGGATTTAACAGGTGACATCAATAAGGGATCATAGCTTTCACCTGGATTTCACCTGGTCAGTCTGTGTCATGGAGTGTTTTGTACACTCAGTGTATATGTACAGTGCCTTCAGCAAGTATTATTCCTCATTTTTAGGATCGGTCGGACAGCGGGCTGTTTGAGCGGGAGGTACTGGTGTTACAGCCTGAATTCAAAATGTATTAAACAAAAAAAAATGTCACCCATCAACATAAAATAGCCCATAATGACAAATGAAAACCTGTTTTTTTAATGTTTGCAAACACCCCTAAGTCAATACTTTGTAAAAGCACCGACAGCTGTGATTACAGCTGTGAGTCTGTATGTGTAAGTCTCTAAGAGCTAAGAACCATACCTGGAGTGTTCAACATTTGACCATTGTCCTTTTCAAAATTCTTCAAACTCTGACATATTGGTTGTTGATCATTGCTAGACAACAATTTTCAGGTCATAGATTTTAAGTAGATTTAAGTCAAAACTGTAACTCGGCCACTCAGGAACATTCACTGTCATCTTGGTAAGCAACTCCAGTGTAGATTTGGCCTTGTGTTTTAGGTTATTGTCCTGACTGGGTGTATTGATACACCATCTAAAGTGTGATTAATACCTTCACCATGCTCAAAGGGATATTCAATGTCTGTTTAAAAATAAAATATCTACCCCAATAGGTGCTCTTCTTTGCGAGGCATTGGAAAACCTCCCTGGTCTTTGTGGTTGAATCTGTGTTTGGAATTCATTCATTAACAGATAATTGTATGCAGTTGAAGTCGGAAGTTTACATACTGTCACGACTTCCGCCGAAGTCGGTCCCACTCCTTGTTCGGGTGGTGTTCGGCGGTCGACATCGCTGGCCTTTTTGCCATCGCAGATCCACCTTTCATTTTCCATTTGTTTTGTCTCGTCTTCCCATACACCTGGTTCCAATTCCATAATTACATGTTGTGTATTTAACCCTCTGTTAACCCCCATGTCCTTGTCCGGAATTGTTTATTGTAAGTGTATGTGCACGTTATGTCTGGCGTGCGAAGGGGTTTTGTCCCATTGTATATATTTTTTTGTTCATGGTGATTTTTATTATTAAACTGCGCCTTTGGAACACAGTCTTTGCTCTCATGTGCCTGACTTCTCTGCCGCCAGTACGCACTCGTTACATAATTCCGGACCCATACTTATGGAGTCAGCAGGAGCAGGAACCCCGGGTATAGGGGTGGAGGAGCGTCCGGGAGCACGCAGCAATACTCCACCATCTTGGCACCGCCATGGAACGCGTTGTCCAGACAATGGACCACTGGAAGAGACAGGGAGTTCACCCAGCGCCTCCACCAGCACAACCGCGGTCTCCACTACTCACCCCTCCTTCTCCTGGACCCAGTGGGATTAGTCTCTCCCTTCCCCAGGAATATGATGGGAAGGCTGCGAACTGCCAGGGGATCCTATTACAGCTGGAATTATACCTGGCAACCGTCCACCCGGCTACTTCGGGGCGTGATAGGGTGTCCGCCCTCGTTTCGTGCCTCACCGGGAAAGCCCTGCAGATCGGGGTCTGTTGGTTCGAACCCCCCACACCCCCTCTCCGATACCCATGGAGCTGGGAGGGGCGGTGCACCATCTGTGGCCACAGAGGGAACACTGCCGGTTGGTGCCGGGTTGGTTCCTCTGGGTATCGAGGCAACAGACAGGGCGCTCTGGAGCCACCCCAGGTGAGCCAGCACCATTCTCACCCAGAGCCCTCTGTTGCAAATATGTTTGTGTATGTCACTTTCCCTGAGTTTTCCCTGCATTCCCAGCATAAGGCACTGTCGATTCAGGCGTGGCTGGGAATTTTATAGATAAATCGTTCGCCCATAGTTTAGGGAACCCTATTGTTCCCGTGGCTGTGCCCTTGCCCGTTCACGCCTTAGATAGTCGACCATTAGGGTCTGGCCCCGTTTTGTGTTCACTCTTTCCTACAGACCAGGCTCCCAGAACGTGAAGGCAGACGCATTGTCCCGGTTGTATGACACAGAGGAGCGGCCCATGGATCCCACTCCCATACTCCCCGCCTCCTTCCTGGTCGCGCCGGTAGTGTGGGAGCTGGACACGGATATTGAGCAGGCGTTACGTGCAGAGCCCTCTCCCATCCAGTGTCCCGCTGGGCGTCTGTACATCCCGTCTGCTGTTCGTGACCGTTTGATCAATTGGGCCCATACGTCACCCTCCTCTGGTCATCCTGGGATCGGTCGGACAGCGCACTGTTTGAGCGGGTGGTACTGGTGGCCTACATTGGCTAAGGACGTGAGGGTTTATGTTTCCTCCTGCTTGGTGTGCGCCCAGTGTAAGGCACCTAGGCACCTGCCCAGAGGGAAGCTACACCCCTTACCCGTTCCACAACGGCATTGGTCGCACCTGTCGGTGGATTTTTTTACAGATCTTCCCCCCTCACAGGTTAACACTGGGCGCTGTTATTATTAAACTGTGCCGTAGGAACACAGTCTCTGCTCTCCTGCACCTGACTTCTCTGCCACCAGTACACACTCCTTACACATACACCTTAGCCAAATACATTTAGACTCAGTTTTTCACAATTCCTGACATTTAATAATTTAATCATAGTAAAAATGAAAAATAAAAATTCACCACTTTACTTTAAGAATGTGAAATGTAAGAATAATAGTAGAGAGAATGATTTAATTTCTTTCATCACATTCTCAGTGGTTCAGAAATGTACATACACTCAATTAGTGTTTGGTAGCAATGCCTTTAAATTGTTTAACTGGGTCAAACATTTCAGGTATAACTATTTGTCACCAAGCTATACATTTCTGACTGATGTCTTGAGGTGTTGCTTCAATATATCCACATAATTTTCATTCCTCATGACATCATCTATTCTGTGAATTGCACCAGTCCCTCCTGCAGCAAAGCACCCCCAAAACATGATGCTGTCACCCCCAGGCTTCACGGTTGGGATTGTGTTCTTCGGCTTGCAAGCCTCCCCCTTTTCCCTCCAAATATAACGATGGTCATTATGGCCAAAAAGTTATTTTTTTGTTTCATCAGACCAGTGGATATTTCTCCAAAAGGTACGATCTTTGTTCCCATGTGCATTTGCAAACCGTAGTCTGGCTTTTTTATTGCAGTTTTGGAGCAGTGACTTCTTCCTTGCTGAGCGGCCTTTCAGGTTATGTCGATATAAGACTTGTTTTATTGTGGATATAGATACTTTTGTACCGGTTTCCCCCAGCATCTTCACAAGCTCCTTTGCTGTTGTTCTGGGATTGATGTGCACTTTTCGCACCAAAATACGTTCATCTCTAGGAGACAGAACACGTCTCCTTCCTGAGTGGTATGACGGCTGCGTGGTCCCATGGTGTTTATACTCATCTGTACAAACAATAGTACGCGGTACCTTCAGGCGTTTGGAAATTGCTCCCAAGGATGAACCAGACTTGTGGAGGTCTTCAATTGTTTTTCTGAGGTCTTGAGTGATTTCTTTTGATTTTCCCATGATGTCAAGCAGAGGCAATGAGTTTGCAGGTAGGCCTTGAAATACATCCACAGGTGCACCTCCAATTGACTCAAATGATGTCAATTAGCCTATCAGAAGCTTCTAAAGCCATGCCATTTTCTGGAATTTTCCAAGCTGTTTAAAAGGCACATGATTTCAATTTTCCTTTTAACTTAATAAAATCCTGTTTTACTTGAATTGTCATATTATTTTTGACAACAAACTAAGCTCTAAAAACAAAGAAAATAATCAATGTTATTTTTTTAATTGTTTTTATTTTTTGATTGAGAGATAGTTTTCCCTCAACACTGGGAGTTGTGTAAGCTGAACATCCAACTTTACAGTTAAAGTTCAGGCATACACACTGAATCCCGAAGCCTTCTGATAACAGCTTTGTTCTAGTGTACTTGCCTACATTCTGTTCTTATTTGAGTGTGTGGAAACTGTGTCATATCATATAGGCCCTAACACAATTTAAATTTTTAGGGAGTCTTTTTGGGGGGTGTTCAGTTCTTTTTTGAGAGTTCTTTTTCCATGATTGTCTTGTTAAATACGAAGACAAATACAAATGCCTCTGGCTCACGCCACTCTCAGGGCGGTCACAAATAAAGTATGGTGTAGCTCACTACCGTACACGCTTCACCAAGCCCCACCGGCTGCCAGGAAATGCCTGGAAGCGTCCACTCTCAAAGGAGATGCTCTCAAACTTCTGTTGCTTCATCGAGAGAAGACAAGTCCCTGCGATTAATAATCTGACAACCATCAGCATCCATATATTATTCCACTGCTTTCACCAAACACACAGAAGAAAAAAAGGAAGGTAAAGTCGGCTAGGGAGAAGAAGGGATTCTTCAGAAAATCTTGGATGTCTTACAGACACAGTTTGATCCTCACTAGTCTGGAAAAGTAATTAAAACAACTCTGCCTCAACAAAAATGTTGCATTGGAAAAAATACCATGAGAGGCACTATAGGGACATAATATGTCAAATCCTCCCTAAAAAACAAATGGGTTGAAGGAGGGAATGCATTTTTAAGTAGATTTAAGTAAAAACTAACTCAGCCACTCAGGAAAATGCACTGTCTTCTTGGTAAGCAACTCCCGTGTACATTTGGCCTTGTGTTTAAGGTTATTGTACTGCTGAAAGGTGACTTCATCTCCCAATGTCTGGTGGAAAGCAGATTGAACCAGGTTTTCCGCTAGGATTTTTCCTGTGCTTAGCTCCATTCTGTTTATTTTTTATTTTGAACGATTACAAGCATACCCATAACATGATGCAGCCACCACCATGCTTGAAAATATGGAGAGTGGTACTCAGTAATGCGTTGTAATGGATTTGCCCCAGACATAACACTTTGTATTCAGGACAAAAAGTGAATTGCTTTGCCAAATATTTTGCAGTATTACTTTAGTGCCTGGTTGCAAACAGGATGCATGTTTTAGATTTTTTTTTAATTCTGTACAGGCTTTCTTATTCCCACTCTGTCATTTAGGTTAGTATTGTGGATAACTACAATGTTGTTGATCCATCCTCAGTTTTCTCCTATCACAGCCATTAAACTCTGTAACTGTTTTAAAATCACCATTGTTCTCATGGTGAAATCCCTGAGCGGTTTCCTTCCTCTCCAGCAACTGAGTTAGGAAGGACGCCTGTATCTTTGTATTATCTGATTCTCATCATTTGAAGTTTCACGATCTGAGATTGGTGGAGTTCACGGTTTCGTTGAATTGACATGGAGTGACCCCCATGTTTTATACCTGAGACTCGTCAGGTCATCAGACCAAAAAAAAACTGTATAACCAGCCTTTCATCTTTCTACAAACATCTAAACTGTGTAACCAGCCTCTCATCTTTCTACAAACATCTAAACTGTATAACCAGCCTCTCATCTTTCGACAAACATCTAAACTGTATAACCAGCCTCTCATCATTCTACAAACATCTAAACTGTGTAACCAGCCTTTCATCTTTCTACAAACATCTAAACTGTATAACCAGCCTCTCATCTTTCTACAAACATCTAAACTGTATAACCAGCCTATCATCTTTCTACAAACATCTAAACTGTATAACCAGCCTATCATCTTTCTACAAACATCTAAACTGTATAACCAGCCTTTCATCTTTCTACAAACATCTAAACTGTGTAACCAGCCTCTCATCTTTCTATAACATCTCTACATTTGTTGTTAGATGTACTGTTAGATGTACTGTTAGATGTACTGTACATCATGCACTCTAAATAACAAACAATCATGAATTCATAAGTAAACAAACACCATTGGGATGAGGATACAAGACAAAACATCAATCGAGACAGTTGATCGAGTCATCTGGCACAAAGATTTGGCTGAAGAACATGCTCGGTTATATTACAGATATATATCACTGAGTGAAGGGAGGGAAAAACGTATTCGCTTTGACCTCCAAAACCAGGGCAAGATTTATACCTGGAGAAAGAAGCATTCAAACCACATAGTTTAAGGTCTGGGTTTCTTATTACCAAACCACCAGGGTGCTATTCACCGTCTTTGCTCAACAGCCATCTAAAATAAGCTTCATGACTGGACTGAGTTGTAGACCTCTTAGGTTGTGATGGTTCCCAGGGCCTTGTACTTTCTCTTTAACTAACATTTGAGTTACAGAGCTCGAGTTGAGTGTGCTTGACCCTCTCACCTACCTGACTAATTAAAATTGGTGGAAGCAATCTATCCCATTTTAGTACATTGTCCTAACCAGCTAAATGTTGAATGGCAAGTGGACGCTTTCATGTCTTTCACTAACAACTCTTTTATACAAATTAAATCTCTTACTGAGTCTGGTCCACACATGGCAAGAAGCTATGTTGAGCCAACTCTTTAAAATACTAAATTGAACAGTCATCTTCAAGGAATTGGACTCACCAGGCCACCAAAATAGCTACTACATGCATTCATATATTTTATCTGTACACCAAAACACGATAACTGTGTTGAAGTTCTTTGTAGAACAAGAAAGTGCTTGACTTAAAAGTTAAAAGTTATAGGCCTATACCCAAGGGTTCAATGTTCTATTCGTGCTCTAGCTTAAAAGATAAATGTTTGACGGTTAAACGTATCATTGGTTCAGTGGTCTACTCTAGTGGTCTACTCTAGTGGTCTACTGAAGTGGTCTACTGAAGTGGTTTATTCAGTTCAATGTTCAATCGACTGTGCTGCTTTACTGTTTAGTGACCCTGAAGCCAATTGAACAGAACTTCCCAACAACTCTGTCTCTCAACACAACTGTGCTAGTAGACAGCCATGGATTAGAAGTTCCACTGACTGTTGTCTTGGTTGGGAGGGATGAATGGTTGTGACGGATATACTCATCAGTTCTGGAGCAAGGCATTTAAACTCCCACACAAACTGCTCCAGGGACACTGTAGTGTGGCAGCCTCCTGCTCCAACCTGTATGTGTATGCATAAGTGTGTCTTTCGTAAGCGTTGGGATAAAGTGGAAGTTACATTTTCATTGGACCTTGTGTACAATTGGATGGATAAACTGATCTTGATCTCTTGATCTATTCAGTGTTCTAGTGGACTGTTTAGTGGCCTAGCAATGACAACACTGGACAAACATGGAAGAAGTTCCAAGCTCCAGTGACTAATCTTCTGAAGAATGAATTCTTGTGACATCGGTAGTGTACTATTTCAAAATGATGTTCCAGTGTTCTGTTTTACTGTTCAGTGGCCTGTTAAGAAGGTTAACATAACTCCCCAGCTCAACACGATGACTTCATGTAGGAACACTGACTGTTGTCTTGGTTGGGAGGGATGAATTGTTTAGATAGTTCTGGCACTGGTTTGGCACCAGTCATAGAGAGGATCAACCCTTACAGAAAAACCACATGATTTCACATTGAAAATCACATCATTTCACATGAAATTTAACATGTTAAATCATGTGTTTTAGGAACACTTTACACATTATCAAGTTTTTACATATTCCAGCCATTATTACACCGCGAAGCAGCCTCCACTGGTGAGAACATGTAAAGCAAAATGTGATAACGTGAAAACATGTGTTTTAGGTACACTTCACACGTGATCACATGTTGCTTTACATGTTCTCACCAGTGGAGGCTGCTGAGGGGAGAACGGCTCATAATAATGGCTGGAACGGAGAGAATGGAATGGCATCAAACACATGGAAACCATGGAAACCATGTGTTTGATAGCATTCCGCCCATTCTGTTCCAGTCATTACCACCAGCCCGTCCCCCCCAATTAAGATGCCACCAAACTCCTGTGGTTGTCACCTGTTATCACATTAACCTCACATAAGATCATGTGATCACATAAAAACATGTGTTTTTGGAACACTTCACATGTATTCACGTGAAATTCATGTGCTTTTTCCGTAAGGGAACACTAAACACAAAGCAGCTGCTCAATAAAAGACCAGAGATTAGATTTACTCAGAAGTCCAGAGGAAAGACAGACACGATTGGAAGAGAAAAAAACTGTGAAGAAAGAGGGAAGAGAGAGCAAATAAAATGTGACAATGAACGTGGATTTGTGACCTCTACACATCGTTCAGGAATGAGCCCCTTTCGCTTTGCCATGTGGTAAAAATCTGAGGTGAGTATGTGTATTCTGGCCTTTGAAGATCCAATTCCATGACAGTCTTTGTCTCTCACATTCCCCGTCATGAATTGGAAAGCATTGGATTGGGGTAAGCACTGGCTTTGGGTTTCCACCATTTGTAAATCCATGACGGGGAGAAGGGTGGAGAATTGGGACGCAGACAATGTTTTGTACAGCAAGAAGAGGGAAGACCTATTCTGTAGCAGGTTTAAAAGGTGTCCGTCATGGAAATAACAGAAGAGTATGGCATGTGTATGTGCCATGTACTGTGCCATGTTTACCATGTATTGTACAACTACATGCACCTAAACCACCAGCAGCGCGTTTTGTTGTTTCATAGGCAGGCAACTAAGGCTACACCCCAACTGGCAGACCGTGGTTTTAACTTGTTTCCTGAGTAAAAATAAAACAGGGTATTATTATTATATATTTCTTCAGACATAAAATGCTGAAAAAAAACACCAGGAAATCAGCTCCAAGGGATTTTAATTTAGGAAATCTGTTCCCATGTATTGCCACGCATAATAGAGAGACGTGATCATATACAAATGTAATCAAGGTTTGAAATGATTATGTTTTAATCAAATATTATATCTGTAGTCAATAAATTATTGTAGTCAATTTGTAGTCAACAAATTATTAGTAATTATGTTCTGGCCCCCCGACCATCCGCTCAAGACAAAATATGCACTAGAGTGCATCAACCTTTTCACCTGAGCTCTATATTTACAGTAGTTGAGTGTGCCCCTGTCCATAATCTTAAGCATTCTGCAGTTTGGCCTTTAGCCCAGATGGCGCACAAGGCTTGTCGATAAAGTAAAGTCGGAGCTTTAGAAGTTACCCATAACAGCGTTATAACTCAATTTGAGCCTATAACTCAAATCGGATGCCAGCGTATAAATTATACACCCAGAACAGAAAGCATTCTTCTGCAAATCCATCTCTATCAGGAGATAAAAGGAAAAGAAGGCATTGTACTGCAGTAAATCTGGACTGCTTTGTCTAGATGCCCTCTCACACACACACATGCATGCATGCACAAACATGCGCAAACAAATTAACGACAAACACACATACACTGGAATGAACTGCCTGGAAATCACATGCAAGCACACAGACATGCAGGGTCGGTTCCAGGCATAAACAACATAAGCGACCGCCTACAGCCCTACGGCTGCTAGGGGGCCCCCACCCATTCTTTGACAATAATAAAAAATTGGGGAACTCTGGATCAGCAGTTTTTCTCTTTTTATGTCAGTCACTGACAGAGACTCAAATAGCCCATGTCATTGTTAATTTTGGCAGCTATTTTAATTTTAGTCTTAGTAAAATGTTTGTAATTTCATCCATAGTTAGTTTGAATTATTATCAGTCGACTAAAACTGGACTATTTTAGTCTCGTCTTTGGCTCAGTTGGTGGAGCATGGTGCCAGAGTTGTGGGTTCAATTCCCACAGGGGACCAGTATTAAAATGTATGCACTCACTAACTGTAAATCGCTCTGGATTAGAGAGTCTGCTAAATGACTAAAATCTCACAGCCATAACTGTCAAGGGAGTGAATGACAGGGGAGATTTTGAGGCTTACAAAAATGCCAGAAGTACTACTGTACTCCTAATATTCAACAAATAGCAACAACAAAAAGCAACTGCAACTCGCATTTGTGGACTACAATGGAAGTGCGTCAACACAGACTAATGAATAACAGCACACATGGGAAAATAGAGCTTCTGTCGTGATCAAAGAAAACATTGCCTACAAGAAAGTAAGAGAGTAAACATTGTTTCTAGTTGAGGTTAGATACAAGTCAAGTCACAACTGCCAATGAGAGGATTACCTGAAATATTATGCATATATGCTGGCGTATGATTGGACAAAAGAGATGAAAGGGAGCTTCATGTCAAATGAAATGCCCATTAGTCTCACATGGAATTCTTGTCTCGTCCCATTTTCATCAACTAAAATGAAAAGTAATTTGTAATAGTTTGCGGGGTTTTTCCAGGGCATCTCTTCTAGCTATCGTCATAGTTTAATTCAGGAATAAGTCGTTGATGAGCACATTTCCTCATAGTTATTGTTGATGAAATTAACACTGCCATTCCATGACAGCTAAACGTTCTTAGATTGGTAAATGAGTCTAGTCAGCCGTCTATACTTTTAGTAATCATGGTTGAATTACCAAATTGGGCACGCAGGGATTTTGTTAGTTACTCTCACCCAGATGTCATAATAACATGGTATAAGTCATGGCAAAATGTGTAGAATTGCAGAAAATTAACTGTAAAACTGCAAATGTTTCTCTTTGCCCCATGACAAAATGAGTCAAATTGCAGCAAACTTGCTTTAAAACTGCAACATTTTTCCCGTGGCAAAATGTGGAGAACTACAGGAAATTGACTCTACAATTATATTTTTTCTCTTTGCCATCAAGAGGGGGGCCACTAAAATGTTTTGCCCATGAGGTCTGGAGGCCCTTAACAACATTTAGCTTTGGACCCCATAAGGTTAGAGCCGGCCTTGCACACATGCATGCACACACATGCATTGATTTGCCAGTGATGCGCTTGCCATGACTGTCACGTTCTGACCATCGTTCGTGTGTGTTTTCCTTGTTTTAGTGTTGGTCAGGACGTGAGCTGGGTGGGCATTCTATGTTGTGTATCTAGTTTGTCTATTTCTATGTTTGGCCTGATATGGTTCTCAATCAGAGGCAGGTGTTAGTCATTGTCTCTGATTGGGAACCATATTTAGGCAGCCTGTTTTGTGTTGGGTTTTGTGGGTGATTGTTCCTGTCTTTGTGTTTGTGGCACCAGATAGGACTGTTTCGTTTTTTTTCACGTTTCTTGTTTTGTAGATTGTTGTATTTTCATCTTTATTAAAGATGGACAAAACTAACCACGCTGCATTTTGGTCCGCCTCTCTTTCCCCAGAAGAAAACCGTTACAATGACAAGCATTCCTCTTGCTTCCTATTCTCTGTGGGACTGTCTTGGAAAAAGCATGAGTCATGTCATTCCATTGTCAGATTAACATCAAACAACTCTAGGTGAATGTACCAAAGACATAAAACTGGTCATTGGCCGTATTTAAAGTGATTCTCCGGTACTTTTGTATACTTTTTAGCCAATAGTGAAAGTAGTGCTCTTGAGCTGGAAATTGCGTACTACGTCACCTATGTGCAGATATTTGCACCACGTCATTGCTCTCTCTCGCTCTGCTGATGTGTGTGCAACTTGTTAGTTGTCATTCAAATGGTGAGGGGCTGAAGATCATTGGCTAGAACTCAAATTGCTTGGGGGTTGGCCCCCACGGGAGGAAATGTAGGGAAAGCTTCCAGAAAAACAGTTGCTTTCAAACTAGGGATTTTGTGGCTAATTGAGGTAAAACAGTAATTCTGATCATAGATTATGCATGTATGAACTACACATTGACACATCCAGCCCAAAGCGGGAGGTTTCAAAGGTTCCGGAGCATGTCTTTAATGTTGTGTACAATGGTAGTGCTTCCTATTCTCTGTGGGACACAGAAAAAATATTTACATAAAATAAATGACTGTGTCACTGTAACATAAAACAAATGCACCTACTGTAATATGAAATACAGGATTGCACTTGCCACCTTGCTCCCTTTAAGTTACTGTCAAATTCATGGCAATCCTTTGCATGATTTACTACAGCCATTACAACGTAGGGTGATGGCCTGTGACACCATACAGTACAGACTCCAGTTAACGGTATTTAAGACATATTACAGCGCTTTATGCAGACCAGGGCTGGTGGCCCTTGACATCACATCGTAGATGCTTTCCATTACATTTCCTGATGTGTCATGTGTCACTTTAACATTAAACAACTCTAGGTGAAGATATTTCAGACTTATTACAGGTAGTGAAGGTATTTTAGATGGTGTCAAAAATGATTAGTGCAGGGGAGAGGACGAAGCCTGTGAAATCCAGTAACACGAACCTCTGACTCTCCACCTGTATTTCAACTCCTACCTTTTAACTTCCATACCAGGTCACGCTTTTCCATAGAAAGGAGGATGATGAGACAGAAGAGGAGGAGGAATAGAGGGAGAGAAAGGAAGAGGAGGAGGAGAGGGAGGACAAGTAGGAAGGAACCACCACTCACACAGTTATCTTCAGAGCCAGAAGCAATGAATCGTCCACAGGGTGAAAAGGCTGTGGTGCAGGGATGACAGCGATTCAAGTGGTTCTCATAACGCCGCACACACCTATGGAGAGAAAACAGTGGGAGATTTAAAGAATGCCAATGAAAACTACTATTGCTGCTCTATTTGAAAGGGCAAATCAGTAGTGACATTTCATGATTCTGCTTAGATTTATTTAGGTGTGTTGTATTTCAGTTATTATGGATCCCCATTACCCATTAAGGCTGCAACATACAATAAAATACCATTTTGAAACATTAAAATACATTATTTCACAATACAGATTTCACAATACATTTGCAAACGATGGCCTCAGTCCTGGTATCCACAGTCATTCATATTGGGTGGTTGTGTTTGTGTGTGTGTGGTTACCCAGGATGCCAAATATTTCCACTAGTTGCAAAAATGCCTAGTTCAGAACACACACACAAACATACTGATTTAGGAGGATGTAAAATGTCAAACATCTCACCATTGAGATCTCAAGGAGAGGCAGTATCAAATATCACATTTATTCTGCTACCCTTAGGGACTAGGAACTAACCTAGTCTAGCAGCAAAGTGCCACTGCACCCCAGAGCAAGCTCCTTTCAGCAGAAAACAAGGGTTCCCAGGTGTCAACGGGGGAGTGGTGCCCAATGAGTTACAGTACCAAATAAAATCCAAGTTTATTGGTCGTGTACAGAGATTTATAGATGTTATCGCTGGTGCAGTGAAATTATTGTGTTTCTAGCTCCATCAGTGCAGTAATCCCTAGCAATAAAAATCTAATAAAAAACTATACACACATAATACAGAAAAAAATTGAAATATCAGAACGAGCGATGTCAGAGTCTGTAAAATATAAACATACACTGAGTACACCAAACATTGGGAACACGTTGCCCTCAAAACACCCTCAATTCATCGGGGCATCGACTCCACAAGGTGTCGAAAGGGTTCCACAGGGATGATGGCCCATGTTGACTCCAATGCTTCTGAAAGGACTGCACATACAGTATGTATAGTATGTATAATACTGTATTATAGTCAAGGGACATCCTATATACAGTGCATCTGGAAAGTATTTAGGCCCCTTCCCTTTTTGCACATTTTGTTACGTTAGAGACGTTTTCTAATATGGATTCAATAAAAAATTAGCATCATCAATCTAGACACAATAACCCATAATGACAAAGCGAAAACAAGTTTTAAGAAATGTTTACCTTATTTACATAAGTATTAAGACCCTTTGCTACTCGGAATTGAGCTCAGGTGCATCCTGTTTCCATTGATCATCCTTGAGATGTTTCTACAACTTGATTGGAGTCCACCTGTGCTAAATGTAATTGATTGGACATGATTTGGAAAGGCACACACATGTCTATAAGGTCCCACCGTTGACAGTGAATGTCAGAGCAAAAATCAAGCCATGAGGTCGAAGGAGTTGTCTGTAGAGCTCTGAGACAGGATTGTGTCAAAGCACAAAACATTCTGCAGCATTGAAGAACACAGTGGCCTCCATCATTCTTAAATGGAAGAAGTCTGGAACCACCAAGACACATCCTAGAGCTGGCCGGCCAAACTGAGTAATCAGGGGAGAAGGGCCTTGGTCAGGGAGGTGACCAAGAACCTGATGGTCAATCGGACAGACCTCCAGAGTTCCTCTGTGGCAATGGGAGAACCTTCCAGAAGGACAACAATCTCTGCAGCACTCCACCAATCAGGCCTGTATAGTAGAATGGCCTGAAGGAAACCACTCCTCAGTAAAAGGCACATGACAGCCTGGAGTTTGCCAGAAGGCACCTAAAGGCATCTCAAATCATGAGAAACAAGAATGAATTATTTGGCCTGAATGCCAAGCGTCACGTCTGGAGGAACACTGGGGATGTTTTTCAAAGGCAGGGACTCGGAGACTAGTCAGGATCGAGGGAAAGATAAATGGAGTAAAGAAAACCTGCTCAGGACCTTAGACTGGGGTGAGGGTTCACCTTCCAACAGGACAACAACCCTAAGCACACAACCAAGACAACACAGGAATGGCTTTGGGACAAGTCTCAATGTCCTTGAATGATCCATCCAGAGCCCCGACTTGAACCCGATCGAACATCTCTGGAGAGACCTCTGCAGCGAAGCTCCCCATCCAACCTGACAGAGTTTGAGAGGCTATGCAGAGAAGAATGGAAGAAACTACCCAAATACAGGTGTGCCAAGCTTGTAGTGTCATACCCAAGAAGAATGGGAGAAACTACCCAAATACAGGTGTGCCAAGCTTGTAGTGTCATACCCAAGAAGAATGGGAGAAACTACCCAAATACAGGTGTGCCAAGCTTGTAGTGTCATACCCAAGAAGACTCAAGACTGTAATCATTGCTTCAACAAAGTACTGAGTAAAGGGTCTGAATACTTATGTAAATGTGACATCTGTAACTACTGCCTTACACACCTTCATATACATATACACTGAGTATACAAAACATTATATTATGTTGCACCGCACCCCCCTTTTGTCCTCAGAACAGCCTTTAGTCATCGGGGCATGGACTCTACAAGGTGTGGAAAGCGTTCCACATGGATGCTGGCCCATGTTGACTCCAATGCTTCCCACAGCTGTGCCAAGTTGGCTGGATGTCCATTGGGTGGTGAACCATTCTTGATATACATGATAAATTGTTGAGCGTGAAAAACACAGCAGCGTTGCAGTTCTTGAAACACTCACTACCATACCCCATTCAATGGCACTTCAATATTTTCCCTCTGAATGGCACACATACACAATCCATGTCTCAGTTGTCTCAAGGCTTAAAAATCATTCTTTAACCTGCCTCCTCCCCTTAGTTTTCAATGATTGAAGTGGATTTAACAGGTTACATCAATAAGGTATCATAGCTTTCACCTGGATTCACCTGGTCTGCCGTCCAAACACTTAAAAGACACACCCTCGTCCACTTACCCTCGCCTTATGCCCTTGGGGGAATCCCCGTCGCCATCTTGGCGGGCAGGCCAAATGATTAGCCAAGCAAGAGAAGTTTGCAACGTAAGCCCCTCAGCCCTCGTTTTTAATCGGCTTTGTGCGTGTACAATTATGTTCACTCCGGGGGCCTGAAACACCCCATAATTCAATTTGTGACGATTGTACATCCACTAAGAAAAGTCAGTGAAAACTTAAAAACAACATCAATGGAGAAGTCAACATACAAGTGTAAGTAAAAACGAATGCAAATAAATTGCTACTATTGCACATGACGGAACCACAAACACGTCTCGTAAAAAGTAAATATGTTTTTGTTTGGTTGTCTTTTGGAAATTGTAGAAATAAAAGCATTTCCTTCTTCAGAAGTTCCAGCTAGGCAGGCTAACGTTAGCTAGCTAAATCCTTTGCTAGCTATCATACAGTAGGTGTATATTAATAATGATATATTTAATATAAGTAGACATACAGTCATAATTGACTGTAGCACATATAAAGCACCACAAGCTACCGGTGGCTGAAAACACAATAATCGCGGGATGAACGAGTGACGTATTTCTAGGTCCATTTAAAAATCATTCCTCCTTCCCTCGCCATGCAAGTGTATACTCGTCAGACGTCATAATGCGTCATCAGAAGTGTCCACTTCATTTGAGGGCTGAGGGTTAGGGTGTGTCTTTTAAGTGTTTGGACAGCAGCCCTGGTTTAATTCTACTGCAGGACAGGCTAACAAACTGAGCCATGCTCTCTGCTAATGAACAATGTTGGCTGTTGTGTGTGTGTGTGTGTGTGTGTGTCCTGGACGTTCACATTATAATCTCATCAGACCAAAAACTAGGTAAAACCTAATGACTGGTGTCCTCATAGGGGCCCATAACAGATGTGGATGGTGGTGTGGGTGAACACCTTATTTTACATTGTGTAAACCAACCAACATACAGACAGACAGGCAAACAGATAGAGAGACAGGTAGACAGACAGACAGTGAGCCAGACAGACAGGCTGACAGACACTAGCAAGCTCTACCACCGTGGTGAAACTTTGTTGCCAAAACAAAATAAGATGGCATTACAAAGTCAAAGGTCATGAACCCCCAGAATGGTAGATTTTTCCACATTGCCGGCTCGGAGATTCAAACCAACGACCTCTCGGTTCCTGGCCCAACGCTCTTAACCGCTATCTACAATCACACTGATGATGAAACATGGTGAAGCCCCAAAATTGCCTACCCTGGAAAACGTGTGTTTCAGACACACGGAAGTAGATGGCTGCAAATGTTTTACTTTTAAACTCGGACAAAACAGATGCTAGTTCTAGGTCCCAAGAAACAAAGAGATCTTCTGTTTGATCTAACAATTTATCTCAATGGTTGTACAGTTGTCTCAAATAAAACAGTGAAGGATCTCAGCATTAGTCTGGACCCTGATTTCTCTTTTGACAAAAATGTCAAAAACATTTCAAAAGCAGCTTTTTTCTATCTTTGTAACATTGCAAAAAAAATCAGAAACCTTTAGTCTAAATATTATGAAAAGAAACAAATCCATGCTCTATCACTTCTAGATTAGACTACTGCAATGCTCTACTCTCCGGCAACCCGGATAAAGCGCTAAATAAACTTCAGTTAGTGCTAGTGGATGCTAGAATCTTGACTAGAATCCCCAAACTTTATCTTATTACTCCAGTGCTTGCATCTCCACACTGGCTTCCTGTTAGGCATAGGACTGATTTCAAGGTTTTACTGCTAACCTACAAAGCATTACATGGACTTACTCGTACCTCTATCTCCGATTTGGCCCTGCCGTAAGAGACTGGTACCAGACGAGTCTGGTGGGAGGAGCTATAAGAGGACGGGGTCATTCTAATGGCTGGAATGGAATCAATGGAACGGAGTCAAACATGTTGTTTCCATGTGTTTGGTAGCATTGTATAGATTCCATTCCAGCCATTACAATTAGCCTGTCCTCCAATAGCTCCTCCAACCAGCCTCCACTGCAACATACCTACACGTACTTTACGGTCACAAGACGCAGGCCTCCTTATTGTTCCTAGAATTTCTAAGCAAACAGCTCTATAGAGCTTCATTTTTATGGAATGGTCTGCCGATCCATGTGAGAGACGCAGACTCGGTCTCAACCTTTAGGTCTTTATTGAAGACTCATCTCTTATGTAGGTCCTATGATTGAGTGTAGTCTGGCCCAGGGGTGTGAAGGTGAATGGCAAGGTACTGGAGTGACGAACCATCCTTGCCTTTTTGCCTCTGGGGGCTGAGTCACAGGCTTGCTTGTGTTCTCCCATGCCGTCCCTGGGAGGGACGTCTTACCAGGCTTTTTTTTGCTATACTCGACTTGAGTGGGTTGAGTCAATGACGTGATCTTCCTGTCCAGTTGTCTTATCTGGTGTCCTGTGTGATCTTAAGTATGTTCCCTCTAATTCTCCAATCTCTCTCTTGCTTTCTCTCTCTCCCTTTCTCGGAGGACCTGAGAGATAGGACCCTGCCTCAGGACTACCTGGCCTGATGAACTTTGGCTGTCCCCATCCCCAGTCCACCTGGTCGTGCTGCTGATCCAGTTTCTGCTGTTCTGCCTGCAGCTATGGAACCCTGACCTGTTTACTGGATGGACTACCTTATCCCAGACCTGTTGATTAGAGTCTCTCTCTCGACTTCTGAATGCACGGCAATGAAAAGCCAACTGACATTTACTCCTGAGGTGCTGACCTGTTGCACCCTCTATAACCACTGTGTTAATTATTTGACCCTGCTGGTCATCTATGAACATCTTGAAGAACAATCTGGTCTTAATGGCCAAGTACTCTTATAATCTCTACCGCGCACAGCCAGAAGAGGACTGGCCACCCCTCAGAGCCTGGTTTCTTCCTGCCTTTCTAGGGAGTTTTTCCTAGCCACAATGCTTCTACATCTGCATTGCTTGCTGTTTGGGGTTTTAGTCTGGGTTTCTGAATAAGCACTTTGTGACATCGGCTGATGTAAAAAGTGCTTTATAAATACATTTGATTGATAACAGACAGACGACCTAATGCTTTTTTGTCTCACTGTGACTGAGCAGTAAGAGTAAGAGGATGGAAAGGAGAAGGAGGGAAAGGAGAAGGAAGGAGGAGGAGAGAGAGGGTGGAAGGAAAGGAGAAGGAAGGAAAGGAGAAGAGGGGAGGAGGAGGGGGGAAAGTAGACGGAAGGAGGGGGAAAGGAGAAGGTAGGAGGAGGAGGGGGAAAGGAGAAGGGAGGAGGGGGAGGAAGGGGAAAGGAGAAGGAAGGAAAGGAGAAGAGGGGAGGAGGAGGGGGAAGTAGAAGGGAGGAGGAGGAAAGGAGAAGGGAGGAGGAGGAAGGGGAAAGGAGAAGGAAGGAGGAGGAGGGAAAGGAGAAGGAAGGAGGAGGAGGGGGAAAGGAGAAGGGAGGAGGAGGAGGGAAAGGAGAAGGGAGGAGGAGGAGGGGGAAAGGAGAAGGGAGGAGGAGGAGGGAAAGGAGAAGGGAGGAGGAGGAGGGGAAAGGAGAATGGAGGAGGAGGAGGGGGAAAGGAGAAGGGAGGAGGAGGAGGGGAAAGGAGAAGGGAGGAGGAAGAGGGGAAAGGAGAAGGGAGGAGGAGGAGGAAGGGGAAAGGAGAAGGGAGGAGGGGGAGGAAGGGGAAAGGAGAAGGAAGGAAAGGAGAAGAGGGGAGGAGGAGGGGGGGAAGTAGAAGGGAGGAGGAGGAAAGGAGAAGGAAGGAGGAGGAGGGAAAGGAGAAGGAAGGAGGAGGAGGGGGAAAGGAGAAGGGAGGAGGAGGAGGGAAAGGAGAAGGGAGGAGGAGGAGGGGGAAAGGAGAATGGAGGAGGAGGAGGAAGGGGAAAGGAGAAGGAAGGAGGAGGAGGGGGAAAGGAGAAGGGAGGAGGAGGAGGGGGAAAGGAGAAGGGAGGAGGAAGAGGGGAAAGGAGAAGGGAGGAGGAGGAGGAAGGGGAAAGGAGAAGGAAGGAGGAGGAGGGAAAGGAGAAGGGAGGAGGAGGAGGGGGAAAGGAGAAGGGAGGAGGAGGGAAAGGAGAAGGAAGGAGGAGGAGGGGGAAAGGACAAGGGAGGAGGAGGAGGAAGGGGAAAGGAGAAGGAAGGAGG
Source organism: Oncorhynchus masou masou (assembly GCF_036934945.1). Classification (NCBI taxonomy): domain Eukaryota; kingdom Metazoa; phylum Chordata; class Actinopteri; order Salmoniformes; family Salmonidae; genus Oncorhynchus; species Oncorhynchus masou. The sequence goes on from NC_088242.1 coordinate 16,160,657, forward strand.
AGGAGGGAAAGGAGAAGGGAGGAGGAGGAGGGAACGGAGAAGGAGGAGGGAAAGGAAAAGGGCAGGAGGAGGAGGGAAAGGAGAAGGAAGAGTGTGTGGGGATAATATTTTGACTGAGCAATGACAGCACAGAGAGGAAGTGGTAGAGGAGGAGGAAGGGGAGGAAACTGAGTCTGGTCCAACACACCGTCCCAGCATTGTCTGAGTAATGACAATGCATCGTGTGTGTGTGTGTGTGTGTGTGTGTGTGTGTGTGTGTGTGTGTGTGTGTGTGTGTGTGTGTGTGTGTGTGTGTGTGTGTGTGTGTGTGTGTGTGTGTGTGTGTGTGTGTGTGTGTGTGTGAGTGTGTGAGTGAGTGAGTGAGTGAGTGAGTGAGTGAGTGAGTGAGTGAGTGAGTGTGTGTGTGTGTGTGAGTGAGTGAGTGAGTGAGTGAGTGAGTGAGTGTGAGTGATGACAATGTGGCATGCTGCTGATGACTAACCCAGACAGGGATAGAAAGGTCTGTTCCCCTTGGACCCGAGCCGACGATGTTACTAAATCCACCTTGGTCCTCTGAGTCACTCGTCAATATAATCAACAAGCTAATCATAGAAATCATCTGGCTACTAAATGGCTAATGCTAGATTCACTTCAATCAGTGTCTCCTCAAAGGCTAGGTGAATAATATCATAGTCATTTTCCCATAAGAGGTTTTTGTAGCCACCATAATTGAATTTGCAGACCACTGTAAAGATAAAATATGTAAAAAGTTACTTTTTTTGCTTTATTTGATTATTTCTTCCCTTTCTTGAAACAAGACTGCATGATGTCATCCCTGTAAGAGACAGTCAAGTAATGCAACCACCTTTAGCAAGGAAGCAGTTGGGCCAAAATGAGTTGTATTTTCTACTCATCCTTCTTTTTTAAAAGTTCCAGTGTATAATGCTAGATTACAATATGGATTTAACAGTGGGGGTTTCCAGCAGATTTGGAGTTGAATATATTTCTGAACTAAGCAGAAACAGACCGCTAGATATTCACTTTCATCTCAGAAACAGGAAGCATGCTGATGTGATGTTCAGGGCCTGTATTCCCAAAGCATCTCAGAATAGGAGTGCTGATCTAGGATCAGTTTAGCATTTAAATCAAAATGCATAATAAGGCAAACCCACCTGATCCTAGATCAGCACTGCTACTCTGAGAGGCTTTTAACTACAGGCACAGAATCACTGGTTACCCAGCACATATTTATGAGGAATGGGGTTTTTGCTGCGTCTGGGCTGTTGTCTCATTGTTTGGAAATGTGCTGGAGGCCACAACTGCACACACTATGACGTGTGTAGGGATAACAGATTGCTGAGTAATAATAAATGCTGGTCAGTGGTTTACATGGCTTATAAAGCCAGTTTCTGCCAACTGAGGCAACTATTCAAATAGGAGAAGCCATAGTACAAAAACGTTGAAGTTTCAGTGGTAGCTGTGGTGCCAGTGGGAGAAAGAGTGTGTGTGTATTTCCTGGTAGACAACAGGTAGACAACAGTTAAATTTAAACAACACACAGGGAATATTACCCTTGTGCTTAACCTACCCTGAAAAGCTTAATCAGAGTCCCAAATGGCACCCTATTCACTATCTAGGGCACTACTCTGGTCAGAAGTGCCATTTGGGACACAAAGGCATTTATTAACGTAAAGGTCACAATAAAAATGGAACACTAATTCAAATGCTCTCATCCTGTGTGTATGTCTGTCTGTCTGTGTGGGTTTGTGTGTTTGCGCATGTGCGTATGTTTGTCCATGCATGTGTTTATCCTTCCCAAACCGACCGCCTGCTTCTTTACGGCCTGCCTTCTTTTTATTAGTTTTTGTTCCTACTTCGCCTGCCAGGCAACATTACTAATAACTTAGTACTTAGGATACTTGGATTCAGCAAAGCTCACTTTCAGTCCTGGGCTCAAATACTATTTGAAATCTCTTAAAATAAGTTCAGCATTCAGCTTCAACCTTCCTGGAGTACAGTACAACAGTGGGCAGGGTTGGCACTTTTGGAAAAAAATATATACTGGTTCCATTGAAACACACAAGCTCAATCAAGCCCAGCTGAAGTATTTGAAATGATTTCAAATAGTATTTGAACCCAGCAATGTTAATATTGTGCCTTTTGTTCATTTTCTCTTCACAATCCAGTTTGGGCCTGCTATAAAATATGATTCATGATTCATTCTCGTTAGCATTAAAGATTACGACAACTAAGATAAACAACTATATTTAAAAAATCCCTCATATTTCAATCAGTGGACCAGAACCAAACAACAGATTGCCTGGTGCAACAGACTGCCTGGTGGGTGCGTGTGTGCCTGGCCGCCCTGCAGTGCATTCTGGACCCTGTGTCATCAACCCTGGGAGCGCTAGGAAGATGTTTGCAAACATTTCATTTTTGGGAAAAACAATATAACATATTTAGAGAAGAGCAGAACCAACTAAATGAATAACAGCTGTGTAACAATAGGAGCTGATTTCCTGGACACAGATTAAGCCTAGTCCTGGAATAAAACTATGCTCAATGGAGAATCTCTATTGAACTAGGTGTTTGAGTCCAGACTAGACTTAATTTGTGTCCAATAAACTGTCTCTAGCTGGACACCTACCAGTGGAGCCTAGCTCTCCTATGACTCCTGGTCATACTATATTAGAAGAATAACAGTGGGATGCTGGCTACTAGGTGACGGAGTTTGCTGAAGTTGGCTAGCTAGCTAGCTAGCTAGCAAGTGACAAGAACGTTATCCATCATGCATAGCAACCATCTTGTTTAGAATGGACGACCAGTCATTTTCCATAGACGGTAGCAGTTAATTGCGTTGGGCCAGTAACCGAAAGGTCACTGTTTCCAATCCCAGAGCCGGCTAGGTGAAAAATCTGTCAATGAACCCTTGAGCAAGGCACTTAACACTAATTGTGCCTGTAAATCGCTTGTGGTAAACGCGTCTGCTAAATGACTTAAATGTAAATGTATTTGTTGACTTCATTGAGTCAGTCCCCTCGCAAGGCCCGAGGTCGATGTCCGCACCCACGTGGAAAGTTATTTAGCATAATACAAAAATCCCCATAAAAATCAAGGTATCTGTTGTTTTTTGTTGCATTGGATGCATCACAATCCACTGCATCTGCCTATGTCGTGACAGAGTTTGTCAGACCAGGAGGCATCCTGAAAATCGCTCTTCTCACAAAATCATCTGCAGCATCCAGACAGTTTGGGATGCACACTAATATGACATATAATATCAGCAAATATTTGTGATATATATTCAAATTCAAAATCAAAGTAGCAAAATTATCCCTGGTATAACCTTCTTAAAACAATTACATATACCATATACTCTTCTGGGTTATAAAGCAAACAGTATCCCTTAGGTCTTCAACAGCAAATATGTAAATTGTTTAAGCATATGTTGCAGCAATTAAAATATTTTTTTCTGAATATTGACAAACAATATAATCTTAAGGGTGTTAGCAAATCAGCGACGGAGTTGACAAGCCACTGACAACAGATACTCAAAACAGACATCATTTTGCAATACAAAATACAAGTTCAATTCAAACATTTATAAAATATGATTCATGATTCATTTGAAAATCCCAAATAAAAACAACCATTCAATCGGCTCTTTCAGCTCTGACGGAATTGAGTTGATGTTTGACAAAAAAACACATTTTTCGTCTTCCTTCAAGTGGTATGCAGAGTAGCAATTTAGCTTTTCCTCTGTTGCTTTGTGACACTATAACTTAATTAAACGTAACATATTTGAAACAAAATTCCTCTTCTTTCAGGCAGATGGAGTTGATAGTTTGTTTGTGACCATGGTGATTCCAATTGTTTGTTTAAATCTATCAAAAGTAGAGAACTTTATGGACCATGAGTGGTCTGTCCTTCTGGAATAACTGTCCCTGCTCATTCCCGATTCATTTAGGATTTTAGACCAATCTGACAGAGTTCACGTAATCTCCAGACACATCTTTTAGAACTCACAGTTTTGAGAGAAATATTCTTTAAAGTCAAAGAGGGCTATTGCAAGAAAATACACTGAAAAAAAATATAAACACAACATGTAAAGTGTTGGTCCCATGTTTCATTTCACACAAAAAGATTATTTCTCAAAAATTGTGCGTACAATTTTTTTGCATCCCTGTTAAGTGAGTATTTCTCCATCCACCTGACAGATGTGGCATATCAAGAAACTGATTAAACAGCATGATCATTACACAGTTGCACCTTGTGCTGGTGACAATAAAAGGCCACTTTAAAATGTATAGTTTTGTTTACACAATGCAATGCCACTGATATCTCAAGTTGAGGGAGCATGCAATTGGAATGCTGAATGTAGGAATGTCCACCAGAGCTGTTGCCAGGTAATGTAATGTTAACTTCTCTACCATAAGCCACCTCCAACGTGGTTTTAGAGAATTTGTCCAACCAGCCTCACAACTGAAGACCATGTGCATGGCGTCGTGTGGGTGATTGGTTTGCTGATGTCAACGTTGTGAACAGAGTCCCCCTTGGTGGCGGTGGGGTTATAGTATAGGCAGACATAAGCTACGGACAACAAACACAATTGCATTTTATCGATGGCAATTTGAATGCACAGAGATACCGTGACAAGACCCTGAGGCCCATTATCGTGTCATTCATCCGCCACCATCACTCTATGTTTCAGCATGATAATGCACAGACCCATTTCGCAAGGATCTGTACACAATTCCTGGATGCTGGAAAATGTCCCAGTTCTTCCATGTCCTGAATACTCACCAGTCATGTCACCTATTGAGCATGTTTTGATGCTCTGGATTGACCTGTATGACAGCATTTTCCAGTTCCCGCCATTATCCAGCAACTTTGAACAGCCATTGAAGAGGAGTGGGACAGCATTCCACAGGCCACAATCAAAAGCCTGTTCAACTCTGTGCGAAGGAGATATGTAGCGCTGATGTGTACTGACTGGTTTTCATTAGTACACAGCGTTGATCGAGATCTTCAGTTTCTACAATTTCTAGCACGGAATAGCCTTAACTTCTCAGAAGAAGAATAGACTGACGAGTTTCAGAAGAAAGTCCCTTGTTTCTGGCCATTTTGAGCCTGTAATTGAACCTACAAATGCTGATGCTCCAGATACTCAACTCGTCTAAAGAAGGCCAGTTGTATTTCTTCTTTAATTAGCACAACAGTTTTCAGCTGTGCTAAAATAATTGCAAAAGGGTTTTCTAATGATCAATTAGCCATTTAAAATTATACACTTGGATTAGCTAACACAACGTGCCATTTGAACACAGTAGTGATGGTTGCTGATAGTGTCCCTGTGTACGCCTATGTAGATATTCCATTAAAAAACAGCCATTTCCAGCTACAGTACTCATTTACAATATTAACAATGTCTACACTGTATTTCTGATCAATTTGATGTTATTTTAATGGACAACATGTGCTTTTCTTTCAAAAACAAGGACGTCTAAGTAACCCCAAACTCTTGAACAGTAGTGTATATATTTTCCCCTTGTGAAATACCCGTAAATGTAAATGTTAAGCTCAAATAACGCTACGCCAGTGACACACACACACACACACACACACACACACACACACACACACACACACACACACACACACACACACACACACACACACACACACACACACACACACTCCTCTCCTGAGCCACAATAGTCACTTCTGGTTTGTGACCCATTAGGGAGCAGTTTAAAGAGTTGGATGAGATTGGGACATTACAGGTCACTTGTAATGAGGCCAATGTCTATATAGAACAAATCCTTAGCAAATAGACCAAGGCTTCGTCCCAAATGGCACCCTTTCCCCTATTCACCCTTATGGAAAAACAACATGAATTTCAACACATTTTCATATAATCACGCCATTTTATGTGAAGTTAATGTGGTAACAGGTGACATGTAAAGCAACACTTGATTACTTGAAACTACATGTGATCCCATGTGAAGTGTTCCAACTCATGTGAGTGTGAAATTAGGTGATTTTTCTGAAAGGGCAGTACACTACTATTGACCAGGGTCGAAGGGGGCAATAAGGATCTGGTCAGAAGTAATGCACTATAGGCAATCTTGCACCATTTGGGACACAACGCAAGCAAATATACTTCCATCTGTCTGAAAAGGTATATGACTGATGGCCAAAATGTTTCATTTTCACTTTTCTCTTTCTTTTCACTGAGATGATGTCACTTTATTTTTTAATGAAGCTTGAGGAAAAAATGTAAGCTTTTCCGAGCTCTTTGGGTTTTGGTACCAAATCCTTTCAGGTACATGATGTCAACACATGGTCATAGCAAGGCAATGAATATGTCCCAAATGGCTTACTATCTTCTATACAGTGCACTACTTTTGGCCAGATCCATATGGGCCCTTGTCAAAAGTAGTGCACTATCTGGAAAAGGGTTTTATTTGGGACACAGACCCTGAGACAATGGAAAATAACTCAGTTTAGTTATAAATACAATATTAGAGTGCTCAGGGAAATATACACTAATAACTAACGAACTGACATAGGCCAATGTTATGACCAGCTGCCTGTCACATGTGTGCACCTGCATGATTAAATAGTCTGACATCATCAATATGAGACATTCCTTGGAGGCTTCTACATTGACCTTTAACCCTAGGCTTAGGGGCAGAGGTAAATCAAATATCCTGACCTGTTTCAATAAACTGTCTGTCAGGTGATAGGTTGTGAGTACAGGAAGACATCTTGACAAGAACCAGACATTTGAAGAACAAACCCAAACCTGATACGTATCTTCAGGAAGAAGAAGAAGAAGACAACAAGTGAAATGGAGTGGAGGAGGGAGACAAAAATGTGTCTTTGTCGCGGAACAATGATCATGATGAGTAGGATGCAAGGGTGTGCAGCCTTTATAATATAGCATCAAGGCCACACCACAAAAGAAAAAGGTCAAGTTATCCTTAACTTGTCCCACCACTTCTACCAAGTAAATGTAAACTATGTTTGGATTTGCTGAGACGCAGTGTTGCGCCAGCAGATTCTTAAATTGAGCAATGAACAATAATATTGTCAAGGATTAAGACCGAAGGGAATGACAAGAGAGATGAATGAAGCCCTTACACATATTTCAATATCACATCCACCATTTGGCTTCCTCTAAGAGACAATCACACACACACATACACACACAGAGAGAGACAGGATTGGACCACTATATGACAGGCCGTAGAACAAGACCCTGACCAGAACATGACCTGGAAACGGGGCACAAATATTTATCTAAACGGAATCAGGCTTTGACAGACACTGTCTGGGCCTTGGATAGGACCAGAACTGGACTTGATTGAGCTTACCTGGTGCAAAAGTGCAACCCCCACCAACCTGGCACTCCAGGCAGACAACACTAAACGGTAAGGGTATTTAAAAAATATTTCAAATAGTGTTTGAACCCAGGGCTGGATAGAACACATGCAATGGAAGCAGTCTCACTCAGCTCAGACACAAAAGAATGAGACACAGAATGTGTTCAAATTCCAAAGCAAAGTGGAGTTCGACATCAATTGGCATTGATAGCCACATAGGATAGGCTTACTCAGAGCCAATGACTCTAGCCTAGACCTACCTCTCAATAACCTGCATACATGCAGGTTGTGGATATCTATAAACAGGGTGGACAGGGTGGAAAACAAAATGTACAAAACGTAGTTCAAATTCATTTGTCAAGGAGATACCATACTAATCAACTTTGTTTATTGAATAGAGAGAGACCGATGAGAAAGGTAGGCGAGAGAGTGCTGAAAAAGCAGTGGGTCAAATTTGAACCCATGCTGGCAGAGGTACATCGTACATGCGCTCCAGAGGTAGCGGCTTAAACAGCTAGATCACGACAGGCCACAACTCCTTTGGAATGTTTACATTTGACATTTAATTCATTTAATTATAATGTATGTGTATTTGAATAGACAGAAATGGGACCTATATCCCAAACAAGGGGTGTTATAAATTTTTTATTGTGAACATTCAGATCCTGCTGAGAAGGATTTAGTGTTGAAGAATGAAAGCCCTTTCATAAGAGAGAATGGAATCCTCATTGAGAGAAGCAATTTATCAATCACAAAGTGCTTTATAGTAACCCGGCCAAGATCTCAAAGATCAAGCAGGGGCAAAGTGGCAAGGAACAAGTCCCTAGAACGAAGTAACCTTGAGAGGAACCAGAATCCTAGGTGAGGCCTATCCTGCTCTGGCAGTACTGGGTAGAATTACTTTTCAATACATTTCAAAAGAACTATTCAGATAACCTTTATTTGAAAAAACAAGTAGTTGAATATTGGGATGTATTTGGAAATACACTTGGAAAGTATTTCAAAATACTCAAAAACACTGATGCAAATTTACCACGTACTGAACTCAGTTATTCCAAAATAGTATTTTAAATAAATATTTTACTTTCAAATACAATTTGATCAAATATTTGCTTTTTACAAATTACCATTCAAATACTCAGACAGTGCATTCAGAAAGTACTCAGACCCCTTGACTTTTTCCACATTCTGTTACGTTACAGTCTTATTCTAAAATTGATTAAACTGTTTTTCCCCCCTCATCAATCTACACACAATACCCCATAATGACAAAGCAAAAACAGACGTAACATGTTTTTACCCCAAAAATTAAAAAACAAAATTAAATATCACATTTATGTAATTAAACAGACCCTTTACTCAGTACTTTGCTGAAGTACATTTGACAGCGACTGCAGCCTCGAGTCTTCTTTGGTATAACGCTAAAAGCTTGGCACACCTGTATTTGGGGAGTTTCTCCCATTCTTCTCTGCAGATCCTCTCAAGCTCTGTCAGGTTGGATGGGGAGTGTCGCTGCACAGCTATTTTTAGGTCTCTCCAGAGATGCTCGATCAGGTACAAGTCCGGGCTCTGGCTGGGCCACTCAAGGACATTGAGAGGCTTATCCCGAAGTCACTCCTGCGTTGTCTTAGCTGTGTGCTTAGGGTCGTTGTCCTGTTGGAAGGTGTACCTTCGCCCCAGTCTGAGGTCCTGAGCGCTCTGGAGCAGGTTCCAAACGTCTTCCATTTAAGAATGATGGAGGCCACTGTGTTTATTTTTTGGTACCCTTCCCCAGATCTGTGCCTCGACTCAATCGTGTCTTGGAGCTCTACAGACAATTCCTTCAACCTCATGGCCTGATTTTTGCTCTGACATTCACTGTCAACTGTGGGACCTTATATAGACAGCTGTGTGCCTTTCCAAATCATGTCCAATCAATTGAATTTACCACAGGTGGACTCTAATCAACATGTAGAAACATCTCTATGATGATCAATGGAAACAGGATGCACCTGACCTCAATTTTGAGTCTCATAGCAAAGGGTCTGTATATTTATGTAAATAATGTATTTCTATTTTTTATTTTTAATACATTTGCAAACATTTCTAAAAACCTGTTTTCACTTTGTCATTATGGGTATTGTGTGTAGATTGATGAGGAACATTTTGTATTTAATACATTTTTGGAATAATGCTGTAACGTATCGAAATGTGGGTCAAGTCAAGGGGTCTGAATACTATCCGAATGAAAATACCCAAATGCACAAAAAAAGCATTTACAGTGCCTCCAGATAGTATTCACGCCCCTCAACTTTTTCCAAATTGTTCTGATCAAATAGATTTTTTTGTCATTGGCCTACATAAGATTTTTTTTTTTTACAAATGAATTCAAAATGAAAAGCTGAAATGTCGAGTAAATAAATTCAACCCTTTTGTTATGCCAAGCCTAAATAAGTTCAGGAGTAAAAATGTGCTTAACAAGTCACATAATAAGTTGCAAGGACCGACTCGGTGTGCAATAGTTTTTAACCTGATTTTTTTAATGAGTACTTCATCTCTCTACTCCACACTTAAAATTATCTGTAAGGTCCCTCTGTCTAGCAGTGAAATTCAAACACAGATTCAACCACAAAGACCAGGGAGGTTTTCTAATGCCTCGCAAAGAATGGCACCTATTGGTAGATGGGGTAAAAAAAAATTAAGCAGACATTGAATATCCCTTTGAGCATGGAGTAGTTATTAACTACACTTTGGATGGTGTATCAATTCACCTAGTCCCTACAAAGACACAGGTGTCTTTCCTAACTCAGTTGCCACAGAGGAAGGAAACCACTCAGGGATATCACAATGGGTCCAATGGTGACTTTAAAACAGTTACAGAGTTTAATGGCTGCGATAGGAGAAAACAACATTGTAGTTACTCCACTGGCTTCCGTCTGGGCACTCTACCATAAAGGCCGTATTGGTGGAATGCTGCAGAGATGGTGGACAGAGTGAAAAGGAACCCTGTACAGAATAAATATATTCCAAAACATGCATCCTGTTTGCTACAAGGAACTAAAGTAATACTGCAAAAAATGTGGCAAGGCAATACATTTTTTTGTCCTGAATACAAAGTGTTATGTCTGGGTGAAATCCAATGCAACACATTACTGAGTACCGCTCTCCATATTTTCAAGCATAGAGGTGCCTGCATCATGTTATGAGTATGCTTGTACTCGTTAACAGGGCCTAAAATTAACACCTGCCAAATGCGTATCGATTTTGGCATTGGCGGGAAAGAATGTCTAGTTCACCAGCCACGTTGGTGCGTGGTAACACTCCGGGCTCTAAGGTGTGAGCATTTAATAAAGATAGTCAAGTATGGGAACAAGCGCGAGTTGTGATTTATAGCAAAATAAATACTCCAGTAGCTGTTTTCAAAGTATTTCTGCCATTTTGTTTCTTATCTGGTAATGAACAAAGAAATCTGAATCCTAATGTTATAGCTATCCCACCTCGCACAGCAACACTGCCTGTCTGGGTGGCTATGAGTCCTGCTATATTTGTTTTTATAAGCAATGGGCACAGGCATAAAAGTTAGTCTAATTTAATCGAAAGTCTACTAAAGTGAGACTTTGTCCTTGTGTTTCTTAGCTATTTACATTGTTTTGTTCACAAACTAGGTTGCTTTTCATTGTTTGAGTTTGCTCCCACTGCTAGCAAAAAGAGACACCGTTGGCCTCTGCAAGTGATATCCTCACAGGCACACCTGATGACTCCAGTGGCCCTGTTACCAAGGTAACCTTAAAGGGGCAGCTAAACATTTTTGTCTGTCATAGAATATTTAATGAAATCGAGCAATACTTTAAATATGCGAGGGTCAGCAAGAGGAGTACACCTGCTTTAAAGTAGATTACTAACACCTAGGCCAGCTGGCACTCAGCCAAAAGCTTTGTCATGATTTACGTTGAATTAGTGCTAATACTTTAAGACTCATCCTTAACAATGCATAAGCCAAACTATTTGGGATACTGATTGTTTTCAGATGTCCTGTAGTTCAAATATAGACCGGTCCCAGATCTGTTTGTGCTGTCTTGTTGACAGTGACCATAGGAGGTGGCAAGACAGCTAAAACAAACCCGGACCAGCTTGGTTACATCATGGGGCAAAGACAATGGAGTGCTGGTAAGTGGAGAAGAGCTCAGATTTTACGGTTGCTCAGACCTGGGTTTAACAACTACACAGCACTTAGTTCAGACCTGGGTTTAACAACTACACAGCACTTAGTTCAGACCTGGGTTTAACAACTACACAGCACTTAGCTCAGACCTGGGTTTAACAACTACACAGCACTTAGTTCAGACCTGTGTTTAACAACTACACAGCACTTAGTTCAGACCTGTGTTTAACAACTACACAGCACTTAGTTCAGACCTGGGTTTAACAACTACACAGCACTTAGTTCAGACCTGGGTTTAACAACTATACAGCACTTAGTTCAGACCTGGGTTTAACAACTACACAGCACTTAGTTCAGACCTGGGTTTAACAACTACACAGCACTTAGTTCAGCACTTAGTTCAGACCTGGGTTTAACAACTACACAGCACTTAGTTCAGACCTGTGTTTAACAACTACACAGCACTTAGTTCAGACCTGGGTTTAACAACTACACAGCACTTAGTTCAGACCTGGGTTTAACAACTACACAGCACTTAGTTCAGACCTGGGTTTAACAACTACACAGCACTTAGTTCAGACCTGGGTTTAACAACTACACAGCACTTAGTTCAGACCTGTGTTTAACAACTACACAGCACTTAGTTCAGACCTGGGTTTAACAACTACACAGCACTTAGTTCAGACCTGGGTTTAACAACTATACAGCACTTAGTTCAGACCTGTGTTTAACAACTATACAGCACTTAGTTCAGACCTGGGTTTAACAACTACACAGCACTTAGTTCAGACCTGTGTTTAACAACTACACAGCACTTAGTTCAGACCTGGGTTTAACAACTACACAGCACTTATCCCAGACCTGTGTTTAACAACTACACAGCACTTAGTTCAGACCTGTGTTTAACAACTATACAGCACTTAGTTCAGACCTGTGTTTAACAACTATACAGCACTTAGTTCAGACCTGTGTTTAACAACTATACAGCACTTAGTTCAGACCTGTGTTTAACAACTATACAGCACTTAGTTCAGACCTGTGTTTAACAACTATACAGCACTTAGTTCAGACCTGGGTTTAACAACTATACAGCACTTAGTTCAGACCTGTGTTTAACAACTATACAGCACTTAGTTCAGACCTGTGTTTAACAACTATACAGCACTTAGTTCAGACCTGTGTTTAACAACTACACAGCACTTAGTTCAGACCTGTGTTTAACAACTACACAGCACTTAGTTCAGACCTGTGTTTAACAACTACACAGCACTTAGTTCAGACCTGGGTTTAACAACTACACAGCACTTAGTTCAGACCTGTGTTTAACAACTATACAGCACTTAGTTCAGACCTGTGTTTAACAACTATACAGCACTTAGTTCAGACCTGGGTTTAACAACTACACAGCACTTAGTTCAGACCTGTGTTTAACAACTACACAGCACTTAGTTCAGACCTGGGTTTAACAACTACACAGCACTTATCCCAGACCTGTGTTTAACAACTACACAGCACTTAGTTCAGACCTGTGTTTAACAACTATACAGCACTTAGTTCAGACCTGTGTTTAACAACTATACAGCACTTAGTTCAGACTTGTGTTTAACAACTATACAGCACTTAGTTCAGACCTGGGTTTAACAACTATACAGCACTTAGTTCAGACCTGGGTTTAACAACTATACAGCACTTAGTTCAGACCTGTGTTTAACAACTATACAGCACTTAGTTCAGACCTGTGTTTAACAACTATACAGCACTTAGTTCAGACCTAGGTTTAACAACTATACAGCACTTAGTTCAGACCTGTGTTTAACAACTATACAGCACTTAGTTCAGACCTGGGTTTAACAACTATACAGCACTTAGTTCAGACCTAGGTTTAACAACTATACAGCACTTAGTTCAGACCTGGGTTTAACAACTATACAGCACTTAGTTCAGACCTGGGTTTAACAACTATACAGCACTTATCTCAGACCTGTGTTTAACAACTATACAGCACTTAGTTCAGACCTGGGTTTAACAACTATACAGCACTTAGTTCAGACCTGGGTTTAACAACTATACAGCACTTAGTTCAGACCTAGGTTTAACAACTATACAGCACTTAGTTCAGACCTGGGTTTAACAACTATACAGCACTTATCTCAGACCTGTGTTTAACAACTATACAGCACTTAGTTCAGACCTGGGTTTAACAACTATACAGCACTTAGTTCAGACCTGTGTTTAACAACTATACAGCACTTAGTTCAGACCTGGGTTTAACAACTATACAGCACTTAGTTCAGACCTGGGTTTAACAACTATACAGCACTTATCTCAGACCTGGGTTTAACAACTATACAGCACTTAGTTCAGACCTGGGTTTAACAACTATACAGCACTTAGTTCAGACCTGGGTTTAACAACTATACAGCACTTAGTTCAGACCTGGGTTTAACAACTATACAGCACTTATCTCAGACCTGTGTTTAGCACTTTTCTCCAAATAGACATACAGTACATATTGTAATTTTTTTGTATGTGATGCGTACAGGAATTGAACCCACAATCTTGGCATTGAAAGTGCCACGCTGTTATCAATTTAGCCAAAAGCAAGCAATAAGCAACTTGTGCCTTTGCAACTATCCCCCAAAGCTTCTTCCACCACACAAACTGCATGAGATGGGAAAATGTTTTTTTTTATTTTTTTGCAAGAGCAGGGAGGAAAAAAGCTGCCAAATATCTCTCTCTCTCTGAAAGTGTGAAAAGTCTCACCAGCTCTCAGTGGAGGACATGTTTCAGGTTCCCTGTAGCAAGAGGAAATGGAAAGAAATAGAATGCTTTTAAACCACATGTGGTGTCAATTCCTGCTTTAGCTATCAAATATTTAAAAGTACTTATTTTATATAGCTCGCAGATTTTGAATGGTTCCGGATGGCAGTTGGTTTGAAGTTCTTGGTCTGTCAATGTGCAGTTAATCAGTAATCAAAGTCTCAAAAATGTGAAAAATCAAGTGTGTGTGAGTGAAAAGGATTAGTGATTCCAACTGCATGAGAAATAGGGCAATCATGGTGCGGAGTGCCAGAGTGAGACTCAGTTGTGGTTTAGAGTCAGTTGAGGGTGAGTCAGTTGAGGATGAGAGTGGTAGAGAGTGAATGCTGCCACAGTGAGACTCAGTAGAGGAGGATAGGGTAACAGTGGTTATGAACAGAGTGCCGCAGTAAGAACCAGTAGAGTTTGACCAACCAACCTGAGTGTCCTCAGGTCCCACAGCTTAACTCCGTCGGTCACTGCGCTGGTCAGGAAGAGGTTGTAGGAGTCTGGAGTCTGGCTACTGAACATAGAGCCCTAGAGGATAAACAAATAAATAAATAAGATATTAAGGCTGGAATCCTTAATGGTGACACATCTGTTAAGGACAAAAAAAAAGATTCTGCAAACAACAAACACTGTTTTTCCCCCCAACATCGCACGCACGATAGAAGAGCACAATATAGATTGCACTTCTTTCTTTTTTAACATGCTGCGCGACGCTTTCCCTGCTCGGCAACAAAAACAATAACAGTGGTGATGGGGCAGCCAGTGCTTCTGTTTCCCTCTACTGCGGATTTCATCTTTAATGTTAAATTGAATGTGGTTAATATCAAATAATTCTATGTCAAGTTAAGAAGAAAGAACACGTTTTAAACAGGGTGAATCAGTGAGGTACTACCCAAATGTGTCCGAAGAACACAGAATGCTAAATGTTTTGCTATGGTGTGTCCTTCTGAAAAAAACTGTTCTAAAATACATTATTCATAATTCATATACATAAGACTGCACAGAATTATCGCTGGGTAATTTACCACCCCTGAATGTGAGAGAGTCAGAGAGGCAGAGTAGACATAACACCTGAATTGAGAGAGTCAGAGAAAGACAGTATAGATAATCCCTGAATGTGAGAGTCAGAGAAAGACAGTATAGATAATCCCTGAATGTGAGAGAGTCAGAGAGATAATCCCTGAATGTGAGAGAGTCAGAGAAAGAGAGAAAGACAGTATAGATAATCCCTGAATGTGAGAGAGTCAGAGAAAGACAGTATAGATAATCCCTGAATGTGAGAGAGTCAGAGAAGCAGAGTAGACATAACACCTGAATTGAGAGAGTCAGAGAAAGACAGTATAGATAATCCCAGAATGTAAGAGAGTCAGAGAAAGAAAGTATAGATAATCCCTGAATGTGAGAGAGTCAGAGAAAGACAGTATAGATAATCCCTGAATGTGAGAGAGTCAGAGAAAGACAGTATAGATAATCCCTGAATGTGAGAGTCAGAGAAAGACAGTATAGATAATCCCTGAATGTGAGAGAGTCAGAGAGGCAGAGTAGACATAACACCTGCATTGAGAGAGTCAGAGAAAGACAGTATAGATAATCCCTGAATGTAAGAGAGTCAGAGAAAGAAAGTATAGATAATCCCTGAATGTGAGAGTCAGAGAAAGACAGTATAGATAATCCCTGAATGTGAGAGAGTCAGAGAAAGACAGTATAGATAATCCCTGGATGTGAGAGAGTCAGAGAGGCAGAGTAGACATAACACCTGAATTGAGAGAGTCAGAGAAAGACAGTATAGATAATCCCTGAATGTGAGAGAGTCAGAGAAAGACAGTATAGATAATCCCTGAATGTGAGAGAGTCAGAGAAAGACAGTAGAGATAATCCCTGAATGTGAGAGAGTCAGAGAAAGACAGTATAGATAATACCTCAATGTGAGAGAGTCAGAGAAAGACAGTATAGATAATCCCTGAATGTGAGAGACCGAGAGAGACAGTAGATAACCCCTGAATGTGAGAGACCGAGAGAGACAGTAGATAACCGCTGAATGCGAGAGAGTCAGGGAGAGAAGGGAGAGATAACCCCTGAAAGTTAAAGAGTCAGAGAAAGACAGTAGAGATTATCCCTGAATGTGAGAGTCAGAGAGAGACAGAGCAGAGATAACCCCTGAATGTTAAAGAATCAGAGAGAGAGAGAGAGTAGAGGTGACCCCAAGATGTTAAAGAGTCAGAGAGAGACAGCAGAGAAAATCCTTGAACGTGAGACTCCGAAAGACACAGTAGATAACCCCTGAATGTGAGAGAGTCCAAGAGACACAGTAGATAACCCCTGAATGTGAGAGAATCCGAGAGAGACAGTAGATAACCCCTGAATGTGAGAGAGTCAGAGAGACAGTAGATAACCCCTGAATGTCATAATATAATAGAGACAGTAGATATAACTGAATGTCATAATATAATAGAGACAGTAGATAAGGCTGGTCTGTCATAATATAATAGAGACAGTAGATAAGCTGGTCTGTCATAATAGAGATAGTAGAGATAACAGTGAGAGTCTGAGATAGATAACTGGTCTGTCATAAGATAATAGAGACAGTAGATAAGGCTAATCTGTCAAATATAATAGAGACAGTAGATCTAGAAAGGTCTGTCATAATATAATAGAGACAGTAGATAAGGCTGGTCTGTCATAATATAATAGAGACAGTAGATAAGGCTGGTCTGTCATAATATAATAGAGACAGTAGATAAGGCTGGTCTGTCATAATATAATAGAGACAGTAGATAAGCTGGTCTGTCATAATATAATAGAGAAAGACAGTATAGATAATACCTGGTCTGTGAGAGAGTCAGAGAAAGACAGTAGATAATCCCTGGTCTGTCATAATATAATAGAGATAATCCCTGGTCTGTCATAATATAATAGAGACAGTAGATAATACCTGGTCTGTCATAAGTCATAATAGAGACAGTATAGAGAGACAGTAGATCCCTGTCATAATATAATAGAGACAGTAGATAACTAGCTGGTCTGTCATAATATAATAGAGACAGTAGATATAACTGGTCTGTCATAATATAATAGAGACAGTAGATCTAGCTGGTCTGTCATAATATAATAGAGACAGTAGATAAAGGCTGGTCTGTCATAATATAATAGAGACAGTAGATCTAGCTGGTCTGTCATAATATAATGAGACAAAGAGACAGTAGAGATAATATAATAGAGACAGTAGATCCCCTGGTCTGTCATAATATAATAGAGACAGTAGATAACCCCTGAATGTCATAATATAATAGAGACAGTAGATAAGCTGGTCTGTCATAATAAATAGAGACAGTAGATAAGAGTCATAATATAAGAGTAGAGACAGTAGAGATAACTGGTCTGTCATAATATAATAGAGACAGTAGATCTAACCCTGGTCTGTCATAATATAATAGAGACAGTAGATAAGCTGGTCTGTCATAATATAATAGAGACAGTAGATATAGGCTGGTCTGTCATAATATAATAGAGACAGTAGATAAGCTGGTCTGTCATAATATAATAGAGACAGTAGATAAGCTGGTCTGTCATAATATAATAGAGACAGTAGATAAGCTGGTCTGTCATAATATAATAGAGACAGTAGATAACCCTGGTCTGTCATAATATAATAGAGACAGTAGATAATAGAGACTGGTCTGTCATAATATAATAGAGACAGTAGATAAGGCTGGTCTGTCATAATATAATAGAGACAGTAGATAAGGCTGGTCTGTCATAATATAATAGAGACAGTAGATAAGGCTGGTCTGTCATAATATAATAGAGACAGTAGATCTAGCTGGTCTGTCATAATATAATAGAGACAGTAGATCTAGCTGGTCTGTCATAATATAATAGAGACAGTAGATAAGGCTGGTCTGTCATAATATAATAGAGACAGTAGATAAGGCTGGTCTGTCATAATATAATAGAGACAGTAGATCTAGCTGGTCTGTCATAATATAATAGAGACAGTAGATCTAGCTGGTCTGTCATAATATAATAGAGACAGTAGATCTAGCTGGTCTGTCATAACATAATAGAGACAGTAGATAAGGCTGGTCTGTCATAATATAATAGAGACAGTAGATAAGGCTGGTCTGTCATAATATAATAGAGACAGTAGATAAGGCTGGTCTGTCATAATATAATAGAGACAGTAGATCTAGCTGGTCTGTCATAATATAATAGAGACAGTAGATATAGCTGGTCTGTCATAATATAATAGAGACAGTAGATAATCTGGTCTGTCATAATATAATGAGACAGTAGATAAGATGGTCTGTCATAATATAATAGAGACAGTAGATAACCCCTGAATGTGGTCTGTCATAATATAATAGAGACAGTAGATAATCCTTGAATGTGAGAGACCGAGAGACAGTAGATAATCCTGGTCTGTCATAAGACCGATAATAGAGACAGTAGATATGTTAAAGAGTCAGAGAGAGTAGAGTCAGAGAGAGACAGAGTAGAGTCAGATGAAGACAACGTAGAGGTAACCCCTGAATGTTAAAGAGTCAGGGAGAGACAGAGTAGAGTCAGAGAGAGGCAAGAGTAAATCAGAGAGAGAGAGTAGAGGTAACCCCTGAAGGTTAGTGGCAGAGAGACAGAGAAGAGTCAGAGAGAGACAGAGCAGAGTCAGAGAGAGAAGATGTAACCCCTGAACGTTAGAGTCAGAGAGAGACAGAATACAGGTAACCCCTGAATGTTAAAGAGTTAGTGAGAGACAGAGTCAGAGAGATACAGAGTAGAGTCAGAGAGACAGAGTAGAAGTAACCCCTGAATGTAAAAGAGTCAGAGAGAGAGTAGAGATAACCCCTGAATGTAAAAGAGTCAGAGAGAGAGAGTAGAGATAACCCCTGAATGTAAAAGAGTCAGAGAGAGAGAGTAGAGGTAACCCCTGAATGTAAAAGAGTCAGAGAGAGACCCCTGAATGTAAAATAGTCAGTAGAGAACCCCTGAATGTAAAAGAGTAGACCCCCTGAATGTAAAAGTCAGAGAGAGAGAGAGTAGAGATAACCCCTGAATGTAAAAGAGTCAGAGAGAGAGAGTAGAGGTAACCCCTGAATGTAAAAGAGTCAGAGAGAGAGTAGAGGTAACCCCTGAATGTAAAAGAGTCAGAGAGAGAGTAGAGGTAACCCCTGAATGTAAAAGAGTCAGAGAGAGAGAGTAGAGGTAACCCCTGAATGTAAAAGAGTCAGAGAGAGAGAGGTAACCCCTGAATGTAAAAGAGTCAGTAACCCCTGCATGTTAAAGAGTCAGAGTAGAGTCAGAGAGAGACAGAGTAGAGGTAACCCCTAAATGTAAAAGAGTCAGAGAGAGAGAGAGAGAAGATGTAACCCCTGAACGTTAGAGTCAGAGAGAGACAGAATACAGGTAACCCCTGGATGTTAAAGAGTTAGTGAGAGACAGAGTAGAAGTAACCCCTGAATGTAAAAGAGTCAGAGAGAGACAGAGTAGAGGTAACCCCTGAATGTTAAAGAGTCAGAGAGATACAGAGTAGAGGTAACCCCTGAATGTAAAAGAGTCAAAGAGAGAGAGAGAGTAGAGGTAACCCCTGAATGTAAAAGAGTCAGAGAGAGAGTAGGGGTAACCCCTGAATGTAAAAGAGTCAGAGAGAGAGAGTAGAGGTAACCCCTGAATGTAAAAGAGTCAGAGAGAGAGTAGAGGTAACCCCTGAATGTAAAAGAGTCAGAGAGAGAGTAGAGGTAACCCCTGCATGTTAAAGAGTCAGAGTAGAGTCAGAGAGAGACAGAGTAGAGGTAACCCTGAAAAGAGTCAGAGAAGAGAGAGAAGATGTAACCCCTGAACGTAAACCCTGACGTTAGAGTCAGAGAGACAGA